>NC_053429.1:124796133-125103522 GCF_007990345.1 Gossypium hirsutum
ATTGTTCTTTGATCTAATGTACATGGATTAATTTACCTATTTTTTAAGTAAATAGAGCACAATACAATCTGACTCTTAGTACGGGAATTTTCATGATACTTTTAATAGTAATTAGTACATTGAGGTGTCTTCCTTTGGGGTATGTCTCATCATAAGAATGTCTACCATATAATAGTCCTAAACTTTGTATTCCTTCTTTGTTTTAGTTGAAAGCAACACGAGAACACCGAGGCCAGAAATGTGTTGGCAGTCTTTCAATTGCAGCTGAGGTAAATATTCACTCCTATAAATTTACCATTTATGAGGTCCATGCCCTTTGCTTACCTCTAATCGAACATCTTTGTATATTTTTTCTTTTACTGTCAGGTGTTTGAGATAAGTCCATCATTGTATGTGGTTGAATTAAGAAAATCATACGGTGATTCTACTGTTTATAGACAGGTGGACTATTTCTTTCCCCTCTTTATTTTCACACTGTTTTCGAAATTAAACAAGACGGTTGATCGAATCACGAATCAGTTGTAATACCGCTTTAAAATTAAGGATTAAATCAGTTAACCAGTTAACTAGTACAAATTCATTAGAACGATTGAATCGAATTAAAAAATTAATTAAACTAATTTTCTCTATTTTTTAAATTTATATAATTTTAATAATTTATTTAATTAATCCCAACAAACCATTCCAACTTATCAATACGACCAATTCTACTATTTGTTATTCTCAATTCTAATTGAAATGATGATATATATACTTGCAGTTATGTACAAAGCTGTCAAAAGACTTGGGTGTCCCTATGGGTCAAGGCCAAGGGCTGGTCTCGATAGAAGCTTGATGGACTGATTGTTGGTTTGTGACTTGGCTGACTCGGGCAACATAAAAAGGTTCCAGTACAGGTTTAAATTGTAAATTAATGGTTAAACTATGATTTCGGTCCCTCTATTATGCTTGACTATGAGATTTAGTTCATGTGCTTTAAATTAGTATAAACTAGTCTCTTTATTTATTTCTATAATGTCATTAGTTAATCTCAATAATCAACATTGTTAATTATTCCGGTTAAAACATGATCGAAATAGTTAATGATTTGAACTAACTAATGGCATTAAAAAAATTAAGAGATCAATTTATAACAAATCAAAATACAGGAGCTAAATTTTGAATTTAAGCATAGAAATGTGACCAACTATAATTTAACCTTTAATATTTATTTGTACAAATATCATCGTTGTTTGTAGGTGAAGTTTTTTCTTTTAATAAAAAAATGAAATTAAAGTATACCCGTGAGCACATAATGTATTGAAGAAGCAACAATTTAGGCATTTCGTGTACTATATATTTAACGGCTTAAATTAAAAGCAAAATGGTCCAAATTTAGCCATTGAAGCATTGATATCACATTTCTTCTCCATTAAATAATAATGGTGGAGTTTGTCACTATCTTTCACATTTATCTTTTTCTTTTTAATTAATAAAGTTAAATTTTTATAATGGTTGATTTGAGTACGTTATTGATGATTTATTTGATTTATTTGATTTAATTAAATAAATTATGTAAAAAGTTATAAATTAAAAAGAAATCGATTTATAGATTAACTGATGCAACTTCTTATTCTGAATCAATATCTACACTAATTCTTAGTCTAATCAATTTAAACACTAATCTAATATGATTTTGAAAATAATACAAGAAATATGCATCCATACAATTAAATAGTATAGGTGAAAGTATTCCTCTTTTCAAAAAGAAAAATGAAGGTATTCCTACAAAGCTAGTAAATAATATGATGTTAATACAGGATGGAAATATAAAATAATAAAGTCGAAATTAAAAATTTTCATGATTACAAATTAAGATAGTTGTTTTTGAATCTCGTGCATTGGTCTGATGGTCAATGTGTTCAATTCTTTAAATAAAAAGTTTTTTTTTTCATAAACAACTTTGAAATAACGAATTTGCGAACCAAAATCTGAACATATTTCTTTTTCGATCTCTGACATTAATCATTAGATCGACTTGAACCTAATGTAAGTACTTCTACTCGTTGATGAATACTGATCCACCAAACCAATCATTAAATTATAGTTTCGAGCTTACTAGCTGGACTTTAAAAAAAAACTTAACAATTTAGTAACTTAAATAAAAACTTATAAATAACTTAGTCACTTAAATAAAAACTTTTGAATAATTTAATAATTATTTTGTAACTTTTTAAAATTAAATAACCAAAACATTAATTTACTAATAATTTAATAATCTAGAATATAATTTTTTCTCAAATATTATAATTCTAGAGAAAATAATAATAGTCAAGACTAGTAAATCCATTAATAATGGTCAAGTTTGTCAGTATCTTCAAATATTTCTAGAGAATTACATTAATAATATTCAAGTCTTACAATATTTTCAAATATTATAGTTATATACAGAAAATTGATAGATTCCGATATGCTTAAATGTTGAAAAAGAAATGTTAAATTATTTTTGGGTTTGAACTTTGTAACCTTTTTCGGGTTTGAACTTTTTTGTTCAAGTTAGGTATTTAATTTGGCAATTGGTTTCACATTGAGGTTTGAACTTATTTTTATTCAAGTCAGTGTTTGAAAACCCTAGAATTCAGGCCCTAATGTAAAAATAATTGTCAAGTTCCAGTCTCAGTATAGAAACAATTGCTACGCCTAAAGACTAACTTGAAAATAATTCAAACCCCAATGTGTGAACAATTATGAAATTCAAGATCTAACTTGAAAAAAAAGTCTAAGCTCCAACGTAATAAAATTACCAATTCAGTCTTCAAATAGTGATTTAACCAAAAAAATTATTTGAGTATGCTTAAATAGCACGTCCGTTACAACAATGTGATTTATTCACGAGTTTTGTATCAATACCATACGCATTGGTTGGAATGCTTTGTTTAAGTAAAAATCAAAATTACAATACATATATTAAATTCATATAATTTATATACTAAATAAATTTAAGGATAAATTACATCCGACGTCAATAAACTATTAGTATGTTTATATTTTGGTTACTCAACTTCAAAAGTTATAAATAGTCACTGAACTATTCGAAAGTGTTTATTTAAATTACTGGTTGTTAAGGTTTTTTCTTAAAAAAAAAAATTCAACTAGCAAGCTCTAAGTGACAATTTGGTGATCGGTACAGTAGATCAATATCAATCGACAAGTGGAAGAACAAATCTTATATCAAAGTTGTCGAAACCATTTTTTATTTTGAAAAACTAGGATCGACTTTAAAACGAAAATGGAGTCGCCACCAATCCTTTTTGTTTAAGTGTGATCGGGTCACATTGTGATTGATCATTTTAATAAAGAATTTCGGTTTATTAAAATAACGTTTTTAGTCTACGAAAAACTAGAAAACGAATTCGGGAGTCAGTTACGCACGAGCAAAGATTAGTACACTCGCAACGCCCAAAATTGGTACCGTATTGATCAATTAACGTCCTAATGTTGAAAATTTGAAAAAGATTTTAAAATACAATTCATTTAAAACGTTTGGATAACTTGAATTGGATATTGAGATTCTCTCACTTAGAAGGAATAAAATATCATATCCAGCACGATAGGACACAACATTTCAAACCCTCGATACAAGATCATCTTATAATTTCGAAAACTCATGCATTTGAAATTTCAAAAGGATATTTGACTATCTGGTCAAACGGTAAGTCGAAACCCAGCATGATTGGGCATGATTTCTCGAATTTCCAAACACAAAATATTTTCTCATTTTAATTTAAGAAAACATGGACGAAATTTCAAAAGGATATTCAGTTATTCGGTTGAACGAAAAATCGAAACCCAGTACGGTAGAGCACGATTTCTCGAATTTCCAAACACGAAATATTTCCTTATTTTGAGAGGTTTTTTAAAATGAGGATGATTATAAAACCGATCTAAAGTATATAAAACAATTTAAAAAAAAATTAGTATCCATTCAAGATAAATAATATATAAAACTCTTTAAAAATAATATATAAACAATTTAAAATATATAATGTGTTAAAAAAAGTTTGAAATATATAATATATGAAAATATTAAAGTAAATAATGTATAAAAATTTAAAATGCGTTATATAAAAAGTTAAAATAGATAATAACAAAAAAAGTAAAAAAATAGATAAATAAATAGAATGTTAATAACAAGAGTGAAAAACATACATAAGAAAAATAATAATGAAAATAATATTAGCATATAAATAGAAATAAAAATATATTAAATAGAAATATAATAATAGTAGAAATATAAATAGATAAATAAAAATTAGATAAATAATAATAGTATTAGAATAAAAAAATAAATATAAATAGAAACATAAAAATAATAGCAATAATATATTAAATTAGTTAATTTGATAATAAAATAGCGAAAATAAAAAAGGATTAAATCGAACCTTAAAGCAAAATTCTGGGGCAAATCAAAAATAAATAAAAGAAAATGGACCAATTTAAACGTGCAAATAACAAGGAGAGACCAAAAGGGAAGTAATTCCCACCTTCCAAAACACACAGCTTCAAGGAAGACCAAAATGTAGTTTAAAATAAATTTTAGGGCCAAAATCAAGAATAATGAAAACTTAATTGCAAAACAAATAAAAAACAGAAGGGCTAAAAGCAATTGGACGAATTTAAAAAAAAATAAAGAAATTGAAATGAAATAGACAAAAAATAAAGAAATTCAAATAAAGAATACCAAAAGTCCTCCAAAAAAACATTCGTTTCCTTTCAAAAAATAAAATACCCCTATTTATATATATAGAGTTTACTAAAAATAGCCTAAATAATTTAATAATAAAATAAAATAAATATCTTCCTATTTTTAGCCTTTTACCAAGTCAAATTTTTTTATAACTCCTTGACTTTCTCCATCTTTTTTATTTGGCCACAATTTAATGATTGTCTTTCAATTTGGCCATTTTTAACTTGTTTCCAACTGATTCATCCTTTGGCTTCGGTTATTATTTTTTTGAGGCCCAGGCCAAAATTTGCCTATTACAAAAGTTAATCTGACAGTCAGTCTTGGAGATAAAAAAAGAATATTATTAGAATTTTAATTTGTAAATTCGTGATATTCAAAATTGTTTATTTTATTAAAAAAATTGTAAAAAAATAAAAATAAAATAATTTAATAACTATTTTATAAATTTTTAAATTTAAATTATTAAAATATAAATTTACTAATAATTTAATTACTTTTTACTTAATTTATTCAATGAATAAATACTCATTATACCGACAATATCAATAATAAAGCCCAATGATATGTTGTCAAAGCTCAGTGCATTGGAAGTCACGTAACGTCATCTTCAATGCTAATGTCAAGAAGATCAAATCAGTTTATTTATTTATTATTTATTTAAATTTAGAATCAATATTTTACAATCCTTTAAATTAATTTTTTAAATTGACTTTTCAACCAAATCTAGAAAAAAGCATTCAACTTTTTATTTTTTTTAAAGAAATTCTTTTAGAAATAAAAGGGTAAATATATTCTTTTGGTACATATGTTTGATTTTTGTTACACAAAATGATACTTATGGATAAATCGTGCTAATTTTTCATGTTGTCTAATAAATATTTGACATGCGGTGAATTTAATATTTTACATGTGGCAATGATTATGTCATAATGGATAAATTATTTTATAGACTATTTCCATTACATCATCTGTGGTTTCTTTTTAATTATTTAATAATATTTTAACAAATTTTTTCATGTAATTGATATATAATTTTGGTAGATTTTTTACCTTGAATATTGAATCTTAAATTTCAAACCCTGAATTCAAATCTTGAATCCTTCAAATTTGGGGTTTGGGGTTCATGATTCAATATTTGAGTTTAAGTTTGGGGTTCGAGGTTCGAGATTCAGGGTAAAAAAATTATTAAAATTATGTATTAATGTATTTAGGTCGTGTTCTTCATTGAGTCTGAGGTTTCAAAAGTGTTTTTTCATCGAACAAATAATGAACACCTAGCTTTTGGGTCAAAAATGTAATAAAAAATGGTGTTTCACTCAAACACAAAAAATTAATGTCATTTTATATCAAAGTATCCTTATTTATATCAACCATTTAAAATGTATATAAGAAATTTGATTAATTTATATTTAAATATCTTTTATTATAATATTTAAGTTTTAAAAATATTTTATTAATCATTAATTTTGCAAACAATTTATACTAATTTAAAATTTATACTTCACGTGCCACTATATTAAATTATTTAAATAGAGTATAATTTAATTAATTTTAAATTTTTTATTATTACATTCAAAAAATACATTTTTACATTCAATCACAAAATTTAAATGAACTAATTTAAAAATCCACATCATCCCTCTTTTTGTAATTTAACAACACGATGATTAAAAAAATAAATTCGAATAATTTAATAATTAAATTATTTTTTTTATAATTTAGTGATCAAAATAGAAACACACATAAAGTTTAATGAGTATTAAAACAATATACCCTTTTTACTCTTTATATATTTTTATAGTTTTTAAATATATTTTTAATATTTTTAATATTTTAAAAGAGAATATATAACTTTCATCACATGGAAATCAACACACTCTAAATGAGTTGTTTATGATTGTAAATCAATGAACTAAAGTTGTGATCGAAAATCAATGAGGTTTAAGAATGTCAGTTGTGACCATAAATCAACAAACTGTTTGAATAAATTTAATCCCCAATATTTATACATTTTATCAATTTAATCATGATTTCAAAAAATTAACCTAAAATTAAACCAATTTTCTATCACTTACCCTAAAATCCAACCAAGATTTACTACTTCATCAAGAAAAAAATCAATCAAATGATAGATATATAAAATAACAACCAAGATTATAACAAAAAACATTGGCATTTTTTGAAAAATAAAATTATTTTATAAAAAAGATTTTAAAAACATTGGCATTGTGTCAAAAAGATTAGATATGATCAAAACTTATAATGGCATGGTTCAAAAAAAAATATTTTCTTCTTTTAGTTATCATTTTAATAACTTTGTAATAGTCTTACATTTAATCATATACGTCGGTTTATGAAGAATTAATATTATGTATTAATTTATATAATTTTTATAAATGTTTTAATTTAAAAAGAAATTTACCCCACAATTCAAATTTTCCTAATACACCTCTGATGAAAAGCATCAACTATTAAGAATCTAATCTCATCTTATCAATTTCCTTTTAAGGAAAAAGTTAAAATTAGTGGTGCCATTGAACATCGAAGAAGACATCAACGCAGTGGAGGTAAAGGTGAAGGTGAAGGTAAAGATGAGGATGACAATTATTAAGTTTGGGTAAGCAAGAAAAAAGGGAAAAGAAAAAGAAAAAAAAAGAGAGAAAATGATAGGGAGGAAAGAAGAAATATAAAAAAGAATAGCAGTGAAAGAAAAAAAAAAGTGAGAATTTAAATTTTTTTAAGAATTAGGAGTAAAGTGAAATAATATATAAATATTGAGGGCTGAATTTGGTATTATACCAAATTTAGAACTACGTCATCTCTGGTTGGGCACTATTTTGTAATTTTTTAGTAAAGACCTTTCTTGTCCCTCTTAATTTTAATATTAAACAAATTGGCCCCTCAAAAAATTAAAGCAATTTAATCTCTCAATTTTGATTACGAGCAACTACAGACTATTAATAATAATGTTAATATTTTTTTCCCTCAATTGTACATATTTTAATTACTTTAATAATAATTTTAGCCCTCAAAATTTACATATTCTGTCAACTTGGCTTTAATTTAACAAGTTTAACCACAAAATTTATACATTATATCAATTTAGTCGTAATAATTTCAGCCCACAACATTTACACAATAAAGTTTAGTATTATATCAATCAAAATTGCATATAATTGATGGAATACAATTAATGCTGTAATAAATTGTCCTTAATTGCTCACTTTCAAAATTGATAGGATGCTCCGATTTTTTTGAGAGGGACTCATTTGCTCAATATCAAAACTGAAAGGGACCGGGGAAGTGTTTTTACCTAATTTGTTGGATAAGTGATAAAAAAGAAAGTTAAGCATAATTAAGTGACCTGTAGGACAATTTACCCATTGGTTTATTTAATATATATTTAAAATAAAAAACCTCGACTATCACATTTGGTCTTAATAAATTTATTGTCAACTAGGGTTAAAAAAGACAAACAAAAATTCAAGGAAAAAGACGTCGAAAAAGGTAACAACGGAAAAGAAAATTGCCGTCGCCGAGGCGGTCGTCGGAGGCGTTCTTTGATCGTTGATCCCCGTGAAGCGTCTTCGTTTTATCAAAATTGTGAGGATGGATAATTCAACGGCGGAGAAAGGGAGCCCGGGGCAAGAGCAGCAGGCTGCCGGAGTGGGGATTCTCCTTCAGATTATGATGCTTGTTCTTTCTTTCGTCGTTGGCCATGTTCTTCGCCGCCACAAATTCTACTACCTTCCCGAGGCCAGCGCTTCTTTGCTTATTGGTTAGTCTACTTCTTCCTGATTGTCTTTGTATATCGTCTTTCGATTCCCTAGTCAGAGAGATAATAGCGTTTCTATCAGGTTTGATTGTTGGTGGACTTGCTAACATCTCCGACACTGAAAGAAGCATCAGGTTTTCCATTTCTTTGTTTTTTCTTCTTGTTGTTATGATTAGTATTTCTTCTCAGTTTTCAATTTCAATCGTCTGTGATAAAATTGAGAAACCCTGATTTCATTTGGTGTTAATAACCTGGGCAGGGCGTGGTTCAATTTCCATGAGGAGTTCTTCTTCCTGTTTCTGCTACCTCCAATCATCTTATATCCTCGCATTTCTTAGATAATTGAAGATTTATTTCCTACCTACCTGATATTAACATTTCTGTCTGCACATTCTCTTATCTCTCAAGTTGGGTTTTGTAGCTAATTGTTTTCCTTAACTTGCGCTTTCCGGCACTCAGTCAGGGTTTAGCCTATCACCTGTGAGTAGTAGTAACTCTCTTTCTATTACTTAGTGTTTTTTGCATATTGTTTTTTTTTCCTGTAATTCTCATCCCCTTTTCTCTCCTTTTGGCAGAAACCCTTCTTCTCTAACTTTGGAGCCATTGTCACATTTGCTATTTTTGGAACTTTTATAGCTTCAGTTGTTACTGGAGTTTTAGTGTGAGTATTTCTTTAGTACAGAAATATCTGTCTTTTTGTGCTGCAAGAGATCTCTTTTTCTCACCACTTTTTAATTCTCATGTTACAGGTATCTTGGTGGTCTTATGTACCTCATGTACAAACTCCCTTTTGTTGAATGCCTAATGTTTGGTGCTCTTATATCAGCAACCGACCCTGTTACTGTTCTTTCCATATTTCAGGTTTTGTTTTTTTACCATTTTGGGTACCTATTTTAGGAGGGTTAAGACTATATAAAAACATAATTATGCTATCAGTCATGGCATATACCTCCTTCAGCACCATATATTGAAAATCAGTGAAGAGTTATAGTAATTATTCAAATGATCCAAAAACAATAGTAACACTGACCTACTCAGTTGTGTGTGTGTGTGTGTGTGTTTTTTGTGATGTAGCTTAACTTGTATTCTCTTCATTGATGTATCACTATACCTCTTATTTTTGTTTTGGGAAAATTGATTTAATTTAACTTAGATTCCATGTAATTGCTGCTTTTGCATCTTACATTTTACCATTTGCTTTTGCTTCCCAAAAGACGGGTAAAAAGCAAAAGGGAACAGAGAAAGAAACTACATTATGAGTAAGAATGAATGAATAACTAACATGCAACACTACTATATCATAATTGTTTCTCAAAAGTATAACCATGCATTCTTATTCTCATAAAAAAGTGCAAATTTAGTTTTCAATTATTAACAAATATTAGTGTTTCTTTTGTATTAGTTAGTTAGTTTGTTCCTGCAAAAGGCAAGCATCAAAAGCAAAAACCAAATAGGAACTCAGCAATAATATAATTGCTGAGCAACTGTCCTTTTAGTTGGTAACCTATACTTTGTTACATACAAAAAGATCTTCAATATATTCTTATCCCCTAAACTCCCTTGCTTTTTAATTCATTGGCTGCTTAATTTTTGTAAATATGTATGGCAATTTTAGTTTTTCGAAGGGTTTTTGCTACTGTCTGTTTCATTACTTCCAACAAAACGTCAAGTTGTAGGTATAGTGGCTGTGAGATATCAAAATTCCTTTTTTCTCCCTTTTGCCCCTTGAGGATTTATAACACTAGTGTTTAAGTAGTAAACACGTGAGCTATGTGATCGATCTGTAATATCTTAATTGTAGGAGCTTGGCACTGATATGAACCTTTATGCTTTGGTCTTTGGGGAATCCGTCTTAAATGATGCTGTAAGTTTTTGTAGCATTCGATTGATGGTTCATTGTTTCATGTTTCTAATATATTATGCTGCACGCGCACATTATTTACTGGGTGAAATGGTTCTTTGCAGATGGCAATATCTTTGTACAGGTAAGCTGAGTACTTGCATTTGTCCTTTGTAGTGGGAATTGTTAGTTCGGTTTCTAAATCATTTGTTGTTTCTATATGCAGAACAATGTCTGTTGTAAGAAGTAATGACCCGTCTGGGCAGAACTTCTTTATGGTGATTGTCAGGTTTCTTGAGACCTTTGTTGGCTCTATGTCTGCAGGTCTGTCTTAATCTTTGGTCTTGCTGGTACTTAGTGTAACTTTGTTATATATATATACACTCATTAATCTCTGTTACATCATAATCTATGTACTAAATAATTCCTTTTAAATGGAAAAATAAAATAAAAATTTGCTAAACTTCGTCTTGCAAGTGAATTCATGGTAAATGGCTGCCTTTTTTGCCATCTTTAATTTATCTCTAGTTTAGGTTTTTATGTCTTAGTTATCAGTATAGTATTAATTGTTTCAGAAGTGACCTAAACAATCATCGGTTTTTGTTGTTACAGTAGTCTCTATATATACATGCTAAAAATTCTAAAACTGGAAACTAACACAAAGCATGATATCTGGCCTGAAAAATGGGCACTAACATAAAATATACCGGTTACTTCTAAATATCTATACCAAACACTAGTTAACAAGTTACTTCTAAAATATCCCTACCAATCACCAATCAACACAAATTACTCCTACAGTATCTCTATGAAACCATAGTCAACATCCCTTGATTTCCACATTTGCAATGCAAAAACAAATAAAGACAAAACTCGACAAAAATCAAATAATGTAATAATTAGACACATGATTGATTAAAACAGCATAAGGAAGGTCTGATACCACTCTGAAGGTGTTTGGTTGCAACATAGATTGAAATACAAAAATTTTTACTATATGATTCATGACAGAAATAAGCAAAATCTATGGCGCACGCTCCTCCTTGGACCGTCTTCTGTCATTTCAATCAATCCTACCAAAAAAAAAATCAGAAAGCCCTCCTAATTGTAGTAGGAATTTTGAGATTTCTTGTTGATTTTGAACTCTTCAGGTTCTTGCACATTGAGCCCGATTGTCTCAAACCAAGACCATTCAAGTGTTTGCCTTTAAAAGTGATCCACACAGGTGGCTTGGGAAACCTTCACAAGGTTAGGATCATACTTGACCAATAGCTATACTAATAGCCTCGGTTTTCAGAAACCCTTAGCATCAATTGATCTCCCTTAATGGGTGAACTTTTCTACCTTCAAAGATGAGAAAGCAATCTTTTCTCTCCTATAGTAGTGTATGGCCGGAAAACAGAACAAAAGACAAAGCCAAGCTCTCTCTATGTGTGTAGCTAGACAAGGCTTTTAATGCTAGGTCGGGTGTGCTCAAGTCCTTGCATTGAATTGAGCAATTAAATTAAGTGTCAAAGAAGTCTTAATTACATCAATTACACCAAATCCTAGTTCTTTATGATCACCTTTGTTTGTGTGGCCAATTAGGTCCCTAACAAGGTAATAAACAAAATCAATTCGGCTAGAAATTTAATTATTAATCGTTTGTAGACTGCGAGCAGCATTTGGCAATGCATCATTGCCACCAAATGACAGGAGAGCTAAAGTGGTTTGACAAGCCTTTCAATATACAGTATCTCAGTGTAATTTGATCATATGACCAGATAAGGCAGCTACTGTATTAACCCTTAAGAGATAGCGCCTTGGCCTGAAACTTCTGGCTAACTTAAGCTAAGAACTAGAGATATACCCCTCTTAGTTGGGGCGATGAATGTTCTCTGGACCAGTCAAGATGTCTGTATGCTACTTGTCATGTCCAAAATCACTTTACTGAAGACATTCATTGTTGGACCAATTAATGATGTAATCAAAGGATGAAAGTTAGCAAACAAAATGAGTTAGTGTAACAGGTTAAATGATTATTTACACTATTGACAAAATAGTGTTTCTATAGACACTAATACGAAATAGCAATGGAACTCCTGTAGTGGATCACATTCAGCATACTTTGTCAACTAGTATACACCCACGTATTACACTCCATGCTTCAACCCATTAGAATGGTTGCATGCACTATGCATGAAAGCTTAACATGTATCAGTCTTTGAGCATTGTAAATACTTGTCCTGATAATACTAAGGACATTTTAGAAACTTGGCTTTAATGCATAAAGATATCATAAATGTAGCTTGTTTACAATTTCTTAAAAAGACCAGTGGCTCTCATGGGCTTTATCTACATAAGTTATTTATAATGTTTAATAATTTTACTTATGGATAAATAATTACTTCAATTAACTTAAATCATAATCTTTAATATAGAAAATTGTGATTGGCTTGTAGTAGGGCTTATGCTAACACAGATCTTATATAAAATAGGATTTAAGTGCAAGAAACATGAAAAGCCTTTTACATTATATAAAGACTTAATTTGCTGGCCCCCTGTTTAAAACCTTCTAAAACTTGACTAAATCTAGTAACATAATTTTGAATTATATTAGTGAAGAATGAAGAGACTAAATATGCAGTAGGTAATATAGTTTTTCATCCCAACAGATGCCTGATGCCATGTACTGGTGAATGTTATCATTTTTCATTTTGGTTAGCAAGAAACCTAGAGAGTACGAACGCACCTCATGGGAAAAATGGAAGACTGCGTAAAAAGAATGAAAGAAAATGCTTTATCTCAATTTGTCCCTGCATTTATTTTCTGTTGCTCATTGATCTTTCTACCTGTTCAATATTTTTATGCACTTTTAATCACAATGACTAAGATAAGATGTTTTCCATGTTGTTATGCAGGGGTTGGAGTTGGATTTACTTCTGCTCTAATATCCTTCCTTGTCAGTCTTTTATATTTATACTCATGTCTTATATCATAAACTATATGTTGTGTACTTTTAACCCTTAACTCCTAGAACCTCTTTAAGTATGCTGGACTAGATATTGACAAGTAAGTACTGGATTGCAACCTTTTGGTTCCTTTATGGAGTGTATTTTGATTCAAATATTTTGAAAATTCCTGACCATAACATCTCGTTATTATTTTCTGCAGTCTTCAAAACTTGGAGTGCTGTCTTTTTGTCCTTTTTCCTTACTTTTCGTAAGTAATTTTGTCAACTCTTTACGATCTTTGTTTTTCCCACATTTTTATCGTTAATGAATCCATCGGGCAGTTAATTATGAAAATATGTTGTGTTTCTAGGTACATGCTTGCGGAAGGTCTTGGTCTCTCTGGTATTGTCTCAATATTGTTCACAGGAATTGTAAGTTGAAGCTACAATGCTGATTGAGTAGTAGTACATCACATGTTGATGCAGCATGATGGACATTTTTTTTTTCTTTTAGGTTATGAAGCACTACACATTCTCAAATTTATCAGAAAATTCTCAGCGTTTTGTATCTGACTTTTTTCACTTAATATCATCATTGGCTGAGACATTCATGTAAGACATTTACATAAGGGAGTTATCTTTGTGTTATATGAACTGATTTAATTTATTGTCCATGCCATAACTTTTTCCATTGTGAAGCAAAATCATTTTGTGCAATTTTGCAGATTTATATACATGGGTTTCGATATTGCCATGGAAAAGCACAGCTGGTCGCATGTGGGATTTATCTTTTTCTCAATTGTATCCTCGTATTATAATGATTATTATGAACCTAGGTTTGGTGGCTGCATTAAATTATGGTCTCATGGTTGTTCCTTGACTTGCTTCATTATCATGTCAGTTATTTATTGCAATTGCCAGGTAAGAGCTATATATGATGATATTATGGACCTTCAAAACTAAAGATTTATGGATCTTTCAAAATTTAAATTATTTATTGTCAATGGACCTATATAGAGTAATTAATGAGGTTGTGTATTTAAATCTTTAGGGCTGTTAATGTCTTTTCTTGTGCGTATCTGATCAATTTGGTTCGTCCTGCACATCGGCAAATACCTTCGAAGCACCAAAAAGCACTTTGCTACAGTGGTAAGAAAAATCCGAGTTCCGTTGTAGTTGGATATATTCCTTTCCAGAAACTAAATTATTTTTTACTTGACTAGGACTTCGAGGAGCAATGGCTTTTGCCCTTGCCCTGCAATCTGTTCATGATCTTGAAGAAGGACACGGGCAGATTATATTCACTGCAACAACTGCCATAGTTGTTTTGACGGTATGGTAGAAAAGTCATATCTTTAATTTAAGAATTTTGTTTTGAAATTTAGCTTTTCTAAGTGATATATTTGGTTATCCATTCAGTGCTCATTGCTTTTATGTGAAGGCAACGCTTATTTAGAAGTCTATGCAATACTATATCTTTTGAAATGTTCAGCTTCTCCTGGTAAAGAAAACTGAAAGCATTGATTCTGTAGTTCTGTGGTCCTTTTCCCTTCCAGTAACTTGGGAGAAGAAATTGACATTTAATATTGATACTGAACTGTATAAAGCTAATATTGGCACTAATTATGCTACCTTCACTATGCATCTAATTCTGAAGTGATAGTCACGACATTGTTGGTTAATCCTTGTGACGAGAGTAGTTAGGTTAATATGTTTGTATATTAGTGATTTTGTTCTAAGTAAATATGGCTCTCAAATTCATGCTACTTCCAGCATGCATTATTGTTTCACTAGAAATTCAGTGACTTCTTCCTCTGCTTTGAAATCTTTATCCGATAACCCTCAAAATATTAATACTGTCTGAATCAGAATATAGTGAATTTGTTTGCATCATCATCATCATCATCTCTTAATAGTTACAGAGGCAGTTTGGTTTTGTTCTTTTATTTAAGTGTTTTTAGTTGACTCTTTAGCTTGCTTTAGTGATATACTATAGTTCACGAGCATGTTAACAGGTATGATCTCACCACTAGTTTGCAACTAGTGTTAAACTAACATAACACCTTGCAGGTGCAATGTTTTGTGGATGACTGCATCTTCTGTATTCGTACTCATTTCAAGAGTTATAAATATATCACAATCTTAATGTGGTAGTTGATTATTATCTTTTCACTAATTGGTTTTTCCCCCCTAAATGTGACAGGTGTTGTTAATTGGAGGTTCAACAGGTACAATGCTAGAAGCTCTGCAAGTTGTGGGGGATGGCCATGATGCCCACTTGGGAGAAGTAAGCTCCACAGAAACTATGCTATCTATTACTTAATTAGTATTCTACAATAAACTCCCACCTGTAGTAAATATGTTTTGTATATCTAGGGATGTGTGTGTGTGTGTGTTTCCCCTCTGTTTTGTATGTTTCCCCTCTGTTTTGTATGTTTAGGAATGTGGTGTGTGTGTTTCTATGTACATGTTTTAATAATGTAGTCCAAAAGTCTGTGGAGAAATGATCCACCTCATAAAAGGCCCTTTAATCACGCTGGACCTTCTTCCAATTTTTTTGAAGCACTCGACTTCATGTTGGCAGTAGCCAGCATAACAAGAGGGGGAATTCAATATTTTATTTCAGAAAGTTGGAGACTTTGCTGCATTTTCCTTACCTGATTATTGCAGATTTTGTCTGAAGTGTTAGTTGATGAGAATCAAGTAAATATGTTGAATAAGGAAACTGCTTCTGCCATCATGATGATGGCTGTGTTTTGTTGTGAATATTTAAAAAAAAAGGGAAATTGGTAAACAGTTGAGAGTGGATTTAGCATCAGTAATAGAAATCAATAATTTCATGCAGGGCTTTGAGGGTAATAATGGATATGTTCCTACATCTCGTGAGGAAGATGAAACAACAGGGAATAAGTTAAGGATGAAACTGAAAGAGTTCCACAGAAGGTAATACGTAGTTATTTTTACTTTCAATCGTGATCAGGGATCTATCAATTAATCATTTAGTTTCTTTTATTTATTTTATTTAAAACCATTTTATCACCTGCAGTGCGGCATCATTCTCTGAAATAGATAGGAATTACCTCACCCCATTCTTCACGAGCCAGAATGGAGATTCTGAAGATGAGGAGGGTAAAATTTCCTTTCCCTTTTCTTCTATGTGATATTGTAATTTATGCTTGATTTTATCTGGATGGTGGCCAAGTATAGTAACTGGACGAATGGTTTTAAATTAGTTGTTGCTGCTATGATTTTGTTCCCTTCCGTTTGTTTCTTATAACATTTCTTTTTAATATTTTTATAGTAGCGAGTTAATTTGATTTTGAATTTGAACATTCCTAGTGGTAGTTATGTGGTTCGTCCTTTTCTTGACATTTTGGTATGGGCTATGCTAGCATGTATGTCAATATACTTACGATTAGCTTTTAAGATATAGATAAGTCGGTAACATCAACTCAGTTATCAAATTTTTAAAAGCTGTCAAGGTTGTCAAAAGTGCTTGAATATAAGGTTCAAATCGTTGAGTGAATTATCATCAGATGATCCATGTCTTCTATATCATGCCTTTGCATTTTTGGGCTTAAACTTGACAGCTTCAGTTGTGTGCATTATTGTCTGTTTCGGTTAATCTAAGTTCTTTGAAATTTATCAGATGATCCAATGCCTAGTTCTAGAAGGGGAGTATACCACGGACATAGCTGATACTACAAAGACAAGCGGATGACAACACATACTGGTACACGGAACTAACTTTATAAATTTTTTACGATGCACTGCATGTCCTTGGAGGGTATTGCAGTAGTGTACATAATTAAAGATCACCTCATTTCTCTCGTCCTGCATTCTAGGGTGCTCTTGCTATGAAGATGACATCTATGGCATGCATTGTGTGTATAGTTGCCATTGTTTTTCATGATGTCGACAAAGGATTAGGATTATATAAACATGGTGTAATTGTTTCGCCAAGAAAATTAGGATGTTGGAGTTATGTAGGAGACAATGCATGTTTAATGTGTTCTAGTGATATACTTTTCTTTTTTCATAATTTAACAGTGATTCTTGTGTTGATGAAAAAATGGAATTACAGGAGAATACTTTGATTTCATTAATGGTGACTGTAACCGACTCGGTCTACGAGATCTGGTAGGAAATATTTTTCTTAGATGTAGAAACAAGCTGCTTGTTGTAGTTATCAATAATTTTAACATCATAGGCATTCATAACATTTGATTTGATTTATTGTCTTTGCTGTGTCTGTATGTTATGCATGAAACTCGCACACACACAGAAGCAAAAATAGAAGATTGTGAAAATAATTGCATGAAATGTATGATAATCGTGGGTTGTTTGATTCATTTATTTACCAAAATAAAGAAACCCATATATTCATGATTAATCATACAAGAGAAATATAAACATGCATTAATAATATCTTTCTATTAAATCAAATATGTAGATTATTTTAGATTAGTTTTGTAATGCTCTGTACAAAGATTTACGGATAAAAGAATCATGGATGCCATTGTATTAGGAGTCTATGTCCTTTTACCCAAAAATGGGTAGATTAGTTTTTGTACAATAGATTAAAGAGTAAATTGGTTTTTCTGTTAAATATTTTATCTATTTTTACTGTTAAAAATAGATTATTGTCAGCATGAGTAATACTTGGCATGTCAAGTGTCATTGTTTTGTTATTTTGTCAATCAAGTTAAATTTTAGGGGTGTAAAAAGATGAAATTTTTAGGAAAAAGGATTAATTTGTTTTTTAATCTAAAATATAAGAACTAATTTACTTATGTTGAGTAGAAATCGATATAGTACTTTTACAGTTGCTTAACCTGATTGTTTACACTGTTAGCGGTGCCCGTCCTAGAAATTTTGCAATTTGATTTTAAACTTTCAAATGAATTTATAAAAATATAATAAATTATGCTTGGCGTCGTCTGATGTTTTTATTTTGACTATCTTTTGTGATTGGCCTTTTCATATTTATTTGATTTGATTTTTTAATAAAAAAATTGTAATTTTGTACGATAAATTTGATAACAATTTTGGTTTTGAGTTTTATTAGTCTAATATCCTTATTAGCTCTTCAGTCAATTAAATAGATGTATTTAATATTAATTATGCTCCTAATATTTTTCGTTATAAAAAGTTAAATAGTTATAATATTTAAGATAAATTTTGCTTTTTATTTTTAAGGAAAAATATTTGGTACATGTTAGTTTTTAGACTCCACAAGAAAGGTGAGGGGTTTGTTAGTGTTTATAAGGGTATAGTAAAATATTAAAATAAATAAATATTTAAAAAAAGAAGAAGCTACATGACAATTTTTAAAAGTTAAGAATAAAAAAATACATTGTTGGTGTATTAATGACTAATCCTATTTTTTAATGTATATAATTTTATATTTTTCTTTTGTAACATAAAATAAATTTATACATGTTTTAATTATTTTAAGACTATTTATTTTTTAATAAAAAAGGTCTCATTCAACTTTAATAATTTAAAGTGATTTTTTAATTTTGAGAAATTTATGTATTGTTTTAGTATAATGATTTAAATTTGTACTTTTATACTCAAAATTTCTGGTCAAATCAAGTCTAGGGTGAATAGTAAAAAATTTTAGTGATAAAATTCAATTTAGCCTATAAAACCTGAAGAATTTTTGTTAATACTAATAAAATATTTTTATAATTTTAATATATTTCGTAATTAAATTGAAAAAGCATATCTTTTGTAAGTCATAACATTTTGACTTTTACTTTGGATTGATATTAGTATGGTTTCTTACTTCGCGTTGAGTTAATTGTTTTGGATTAAATAGTTAAAATTTAAAAGTTACAATTTGTATTAAGTTTTTGAATTTTTTGTACATTTGAAATTTAGTTTTTGATTTTTTATTTTTAAGAATTTAGCTCTTGAAATAAAAAATTTAGGTTCAATTGTAAACACCGTTGATATTCTAAAATTTTAAAAAAAATTTACTCGATAATCATGTCACAATAAAGGCATTATGATGGGCTTGAATTTAACAAAAAAATAATGATGTTAACAATTTTTTAAATTTATGTCAATATTTTAATCAAAATAAAATATTTACACTAACTAATAATATTATAAATGTTAAAGTGCCGAATTATATAAAAAAAATATTCAAGCATAAAGATCAAATCTCAAATTTAAATTTAAATTTAAATTTAAATATTTTTATATAATTGAATTTAAATTTAATATAAATGTTATTATATGATGCATTTCAATTCATCTCTTTCACTTGTAGCACCCGTATTGGTTGAAGTAATGTTGATGGAACAATTCTTTTTCCATTGAACTCCCTTTCTTTTCGGTCCATGAAGACAAAATGTAACATAGGATTAGGATTGACACCATCAGTTAATCACAAAACAAAAGATTCACGGGATCATTAACTAATGTTAATCTAATACTAATAAAATAGGATACTAATCTGATACTAATAGAATAAAAAAATAAAATAGAAAATATCAATATAATATAAAAAAAATTGTCTTTTCGTCTACTTTCCCTAATTTTGTTGTACTAATCGGTATTTAACTTTTGGGAAAAATAAAAAATAAAAATCGGTGCATAACTAATGAATTTGAATGAGGTTAAATAATACATTATTTTAATCAAATATGGGTTGGCTCAATTTCATTTCTTTAAATGATCATGTGGCAAAATTGTATTATTTTGAATTAAAATTAATTATAATATATAGTAATATTAATAAAAATATTATTTTGATAATTTTTAATTAGTAAAATAAATTACTAGAATGGTTTATGAAATGATCTTGATGTTTAATAGAGGATGAAATTTTTTTTGGATTTGTAGAATATATTGGCAAGTATGTCTAAAGATATGGTAACAACTACCTTAATTAAGCTTACGTATAACTAGTCCTAACATAGTTAAATATAACATATATCGTAATCAGGAGCCTTCTTTTATGGTCCAAATTAAAATAATAGCCACTCAAAGCTGTAAAAAAACCTTTCACCTATTTTCAAACACTTTCTAATTTCGACTCTTCTCTTAAATTTATCTTGTTTAATTCAAATTTGATGCCAAAACAAGAAAAGAAATTATTTATTACCTAACGGCACGTTTAGTTAGGAGGAATGACCTTATTCAATTATGTATAATAATACAATGAT
This sequence comes from Gossypium hirsutum, assembly GCF_007990345.1. Taxonomy (NCBI): domain Eukaryota; kingdom Viridiplantae; phylum Streptophyta; class Magnoliopsida; order Malvales; family Malvaceae; genus Gossypium; species Gossypium hirsutum. The sequence continues at coordinate 124,816,585 of NC_053429.1, forward strand.
TTGGTGGAAAGAATTGGTCACTTTCTATAATAACAATTCTTTAGTATCGCCAAAAAATAACTATTACATGCAGCACAAAAGAATAACTATTGCAGATGTATTTTCCTACATGCACCAAGACGGGGGAATGGTATGGCACATCTTCTAGCTACGAAAGGTATTCGCAGAGGAGAAACAAGCCTTCATTTGCAGATGTTCGCTGCTTGATAATGGCCCCTAAGATCTGGATTTTTCAAGGGACGAAGATGTTTTCTGATGGGCTCCTAATTATTTTGTTTCTGATGCTTCAACTTAAGTTATTGAACTCATCTTTCGGCTAGATTTTTTGTTTGTTTGTTTCTTTGGGGTTTTGATTTTATTTTTCTCCTTTATTATTGTATTGAGAACCATTCCTTATTAAATAAAAGTCAGCCAAAACACAGAGATTGCCTTAGTTGATCAAACCATCATGAATGGGTCCATACCATTAGTTGCTTTATTGACAAAACATAACATCCCTTCTCGGCCTTTTGATACAGCAAGATAGGAACACTTGAAAAGATGAGAAATGACAATGGTAAGTATCTCAATATGCAGAAAAAAGAAAAGCACTACAAGGACATTGCTCTGTAACAATGCAGTCAAATCCGGTCATTTTCTTGGTCTATCGGGCTTTTCGCTAGCATTTCTTCTTTAACAACAGTACCTGCGCGACAATCCGTTCCAGACACATAAATTTACAACAATCTATTAATCTAATAAGAGATATATCCAGATTCTGCCAAATACAATGTCACCTCACAACACGACACAACAAAATTTCAGCCAGGAATGAGATTTATAAGATTCTGTATAAACAGGATCAGGACCTATGACATCTAACAAATATAAGATTCTCACTATCTTTATTGAAAACAGGAAGACAAGAGCAGAGATTTAACTTTCTGAACCCATCATTTTTATGATGTTGAAACTTAACTTGATGGCAAGTAAACTGATTATCTACAAACAGTTGTACAAATTCCTGTTTATTTCATGTGCTAAATTGGAACTGCAAGCAGTTAAAGGTATGATTATGGCAATGTAAGTGTTTAGCTGGCAGTTCTATGTGGTGTACTTGTTAGCGTATGCCTTCATAGTCAACCAGATTGACTATAAGATATATGCTATACTATAGTATACATTATTTTATATTAATAGGCAATTCCTTATCAATAAGTTTGAGATTGTTGTTGTTGCACTAACAGTGTAAAGTGCTTGGAATGAAGATTGCAAAAAGAATTATAAGATTGTCATTGTTTACCAATTGTCACAAAACACTGTATAAAGGGTTTCCTAAGAGTCTTAGTGGCTGCCAAATTGTTTGGTGAAACTGTACACATTGAAGGAAACATTTTAACTAGCATTAATGTACCTCATAACTCAATCTCTCTTTTCGGAGATGTTCTCATTGTTTTATTTGGATCACCATTAGATGCTGGACGTGCATAGCTTACAGTTAGCTGTAACTATTGCTTTGTGGCTTGGTCGATACTCTACAAAGATCTAAGGAATAAATCCTACAGTTTGTAGTTATTGCTGATATCATATTAAACAGGATCGTAGTGAGATTCTTGCTCGGAAATTTGATTTCTATAATTTTTGTTTTGATCTTAATTCATGTTTATATAAATTCCCAACAATACTTACTTGAAATTGATCTTACAAAGTGATAAGCTCCCAATCCTCTTTCGACAAATCCAGAAATTCAACATCACCATCTTCAAACATGACCTGCGACCACATAAAAGCACTTGATTTGCATATCTTTATATTTTTAAAAATAAAATAATAATCATAATAAGAAAAGAAAAAAAAAGACTTTCTTACCAGGTGCTTTTTTGAATACTTGTCAAATCGTTTAATAATTCCAAAGTAACTGAAAATTTTCAGCCAGGAATGAGATTTGTAAGATTATGTATAAACAGGATCAGGACCTAGGACATCTAACAAATATAAAAGAGCAACAGAAGAAAACAATGAAACACGACAAAAATTATTCAGTCATTAATTCCTTATACACTCAACTAAAGAAGCAAAGTCCAAAAACTTAGCTAACTTAAGAATGAACTTAAGAACAATTCCAATGACTTCTTTTCTAAAACCCTATACCATATAGAGGAGCAATACAAAAGAAATGGACAGAACTACTGGATTTTGCTTTTACGCATCATACAACCCTAACATGAGGCTACATCAGAATCTAGAAGAATTAGTCCAAGTGATAATAGACCCATGCAAAAAACTCTTGTGCATGCTAGGTGAAGAGCCATGAGAACAAAAATTTAGTGAATCAAATTGCATTTACACTCCTTAACAAAATTGTGCTGTTGAAGGAAAAAACAGAACTTCTTGAAGTGGCTCAGCGGAATAATTCAAGAGAAGATAGGTGGGATTACCATATAAAGGAGCAAAGTCAAGAAAATTCATCTCCATCCAAGATCTTTACTGAGACCATTGGATTTCTATCTTATCCAAGTCAATCTAAGACCATTGACATTGAACCAAACCTGAAACCAGAAGATTTCAAAATCTGCAGCCTAAAACCTTTAGACACTGAACCAGACTTGGAACAAATAGATATCATCATCTCACAGCCTATACACAATCTTCCCAGGAGTCTATCTATACCTAATATAGAAACAGACTTTAAGTGTTATGGATATGTAAGAATAGGATAGTTTCACAATATGATTGATAAGGAAGTCGAGATTAGTTGCCTTTCCTTCATTTTGATTTAATGGTTTAGACTCGTCACAAGGAGCTTGAAACCTTAGGACTCGTTAGAGAGAGACGTAGATCTCTTTAGGGTTTTGATAAAAATTCTGCTTTCCTTTGTTTTATTCATTGTCTCTTTAAATAGAGATTGCTTACTACAACAATCAAGGAAATTCATTTCAAACTAAATAACGTACTACAGGAAACAACTATTTTAGGAGTCCTACCACATACCAATAACAACTTCTACTAAGTGTCCACAACAATACTCCCCTCTTGGAGAAAGAGTTTGTCCTCAAGCTCAAAGCCATGATAAACTTGGTGAAAGGAAGTCGAGAATGATTGGCATTTGTCTAGTGCTCACACATGCATCAATTGCAGTGAATAAACCTCTTTAAACTTCGCCAACATTAACAATTTTCAAAAATAACCCAACTAAGCTTCTTTGTCACCAATTCCCATAAGCATGTCTTTAGTAATAAATAACAGCACATTTGTAACAATTCAAGAACTAATAAATGAGTCTCCATCATCTCAGATATCCATTTTACTAGGTAATCCAGCAAGTTTAGACTCATTACACTTTTCAGATATAAAATTGAAGTTCTCAGGATCAGGTTTAAAGGAAAGGACGGGTTGTTGGATATGAGTTTAGAAAGGATTAATGAATAAGATAAGGGAGTGCAGTTGGTTCTGATCGCTATCTCGTGATGGGTGTAGGAGAGATTGATGCATAGGATAATGAAGAGGGATAGGTAGAGATTGCTATGATTTGGTTTTGTTTAGTTAGAGGGTCTACCTTCATATTTACCATGAAGTTACCAAATTGGTTACCAGCAATCATGATATCCATTCCTTTTAGCATTTGATCGAACATTTGAGATGTGGACACTTAGTAGTTGTTTTTGGTATGTGGTAGGACTCCTAAAATAGAAGTATTGTTGTGGAAAAACCATTAATACTAAGTATTAGAGGCAATACTCGGCCCCTTTTTTTCTTTTCTTTTTTTTTGTTTCAACCTTTAAGTTATTGCTGACCTATTTGCTTTTTTGTCCGAAATAGAATAATTCCTGCATCTCTATCTCTGCATATCTCTTTATCATGCCTGAAATCTCCTTAGTATCCTCTATTAAAAAACAATCCTACTCTGATCGTATCAAAATGAATCACATTTTGTCCAAATCACCACCATTTGACTCCATGAGGGAAACCTTCCATATTGGCTGCAATCTATCTAGATGTATATCCAAGGAAGAGGGAAAATGGGATACCTTAACAGTGAGACTTAAGCTCCCAAGAAGATGGACCCAACATATGCTATCTGGGAGAAAATTCCACTGGTCATGGCACCATGGATGAAAAGATAAGTGCGAATCAAATGTGTTATTCCACTGCAAAGAAATTCAAGGTTAATGTGGTTGAGATGTATTCTGATCTCAACAACTATTTCCAAATTTATGATTTACTAGAAAAGATTGGAGGGGCTCGACAAGAAGAAGGTAGTCTAACCTAGTACTTCAATGTTCTTAAGGGTTTGGCAGGATTTAGATTTGTTTAATTATTATGAATGGAAAAACCTTGATGACTATCATAAGCAAACTGAGGAAAGTGATAGAAATTTCAAAACTTCAGCAAGATTAATGTTGAGTTTGATGAAACAAAAGGGAGGATACTTGATAGGAAGCCGCTTCCTCCTATTGGAAAAGTTCTTTTTAGAAGCACAGAGGGAAGAGACCTTATGTCGTGTTATGTTGAGAGAAAAAAAGGAACAATCAGCTAGTTTGAAACCACCACCACAATGGCTTCCCGGGATCACACAAAATAGATTGATAATCAGGATGCAAATTGGTCATCCTACAACAACGAATGGAGGCTTGAAGAAAAATCGTGGGTGTGGTGTGATTATTGCAATAAACCATGCCGTACTTAATAAACCTGCTGCAAACTTCATGGAAACCAGAAAACTTGAAGGGCAAACTGTAAATATTTAGTTTCCTAAGGTAGCAGATTCTAACTCTGATCTAGTTTCCCACTATCTTCTTTCTAAGCCAACAAGTAACTTCTTTATGTACCCTATTGAATTCCTCACTTGAAACATATGGAAGTGAATTTCCCTTCTCTACACAATTGACTGAAGTTCTTCAAAGCAAATTTGGTTTCATTATGATATTATCACTAATTTTGAAAAAAGAAATCAATCATAAGTACACATCATTTAACAACAACTAAACCTAACACAATATTCGAAAAGTCAAAATTTTCATATTTACCTATCATTTATTGGACGAGATATTTTTATCACTTCACCAATGCAACACCGAAAACGTAACTGTCGTTGATTATAATCATGCTGAGAAGTTCCTGAAATTTAAGTGCCAGCTTCAAACATTTTATCCCAGTAAAATATTAATATAAGAGAGCATAAAGAATAATTCACTTACCGACAGGCAAACCTCCATTCTGGTTAATCCAAAAAAATAGAAAAAGGGACGATTAGTTCAAGTTTTTGCCAAAGTCTACAATATGCATATGACACCCAAATAAGTGATTCAATGAATGCTCAAAACTACAACGCATAACCAAAAAGAATAAAACAACTTAGTCAAAATCAAATAACAATGGGTCATAACGTATACATCATGGATGTGAAAAGCCAAAAATTACAAAAGAATCCAAGGAACTTGGAGGGAGAGGGAGAGAGCTAAGGAGTGAATAGATCAGTAAAGGGAAAAAGCTTCTAAGGTTCTTCTTCGGAATAAAGAGCTCTGGTATATCAATTTATAGTATTATAGAAACTCCAAGAGATGATACTGCCCTTCCTGAAAGAGGTATATAAACTAACTGAAATTTCAAAAAAAATAAAATAAACTGAGCTGGACTCTGAAAATAAATGCATCCATAGATCTACAGTGTTGTAACATAAGAGGAACTATTAATACACTAGTTATTCCTAAATCAAGAAAGATTTTAGTTCCTGGGATTTTCAATTATTACAGGAAAAATAGCATACAAAATTTATTTTTACGTCAAGAGCAAAAATAGACACAACACAGAAGTTGTAACTTTATTCTAGTGAATAATGTTTGCCAGGCACAATCAGAAAATCTTTAACAGCTGATATACAATAGTCTTTGTCAAATATGCAATAAAGACAACGTAAAAGTAAGATCTTATGCAGTTCTTTTTTCTCTTTTAAAAAACAAAACTTTCTAAAGTCGACAAACAAAAAGCATTTTGTAAGAATCACCTTTTTCACAATACAACACAACCATACGTACTAACCTAGAAAACACCATTCCAAGTTATTGCATTTTCTACAACAGCACAAATGCAACTGAAACTGACAATACCAGCAAGCAATTAAAACTGGCCGTGACCAAATTGCAGAAGATAGAATTAAATCATAACCACAAAGTAAATAGAAAAGGCATTTTTAAATCACATCTTTTATTCTTGATAGTGTCAAAAAGCCTCTTAGCACATACTTCTTTTCCAAATAGCACAGCTTTCAATGTTGGAGAGGACACTGCCACTTGGCATGCTACTAGCTTTAATGTAGCATCTGATGACATCTTCGACTTGCTAGGTTTGACCCCAAGTTTTTGCCTGCAGCCAGCGGCACCACAGTGACAATCTTGATCTGCACCAAATTGAACAAACCTGCTAAATTTGTTAGATTGTACAAAGACTACAAATGTCAAAGGAACCAATACCAGTGGCTTCAGCATTTTATATGGTAAAGGGTCGATTTAAAACTTCAGATTTTATTATCAGTGCATGAAATGCAACAAATATATTTCTATTCACAGGTAGAGAGTCAGGCAAGCACTCATACTGATAATCATAGGTCAGATGCTCCCCCTTTTTTATATCTCGCATTGCAAATATGCCAATCCTTGTTTCACCATCAATTATCCTGAGAAAGGTAAAATAAACAAAAGAGTGTAAGAACAGCATATCACTTGATATCAATGCAAGTGTACTAATATGGGTAGGTAGAGAACCATTTCTGCATCTCAGTATTGGGGCAGCAACTATGGTTTATATATCTGGATTTGTTCCCCTTGTATGTGGCATCAATTACCATATCACGATTGATTTCACATAAGTAGAAATTGGTTTCTCCACGATGCTTCATGTTCCAAAGCCTCTCCTCACATGTTTTGTCATCAATAACTACATTGACAAAATACTATTTAAAAATTTACAAGCATGTTCGAGAGAAAAAAATAATGTTTAGAATAGGGATAGCAACTGCAGTGGATAGAGCAAGAGTTGCATACCTTCCCCGACATATTCTATTACAAACTCTCCATGCTTGATATCTTCATCAGCTACAATGCCCTCTCCACATTTCTCGGTCTACAAATATTATCCCATTTAACTTCAAAATTTCAAAGTGTACAAACAACAAACGACAATTGAGAGTGACCGGTTTCCAACAAAATGCACAAATTGTCTCTTGGCACATGGACACAAGAACATTTGTTAACAGTGTCATGCAAACAAATCCATGTTATATTCTTCCCCCAAAAATCGATTAAATAGGCAAGGTTAGCTGTTATTTTGGAAGACATTGGCTCCTTCCAGTATACAGATCTTAAAAGGTTTCAGCAATAAAGAAAAGAATATTTGTTCCCTTTAGACATGGTTCTGATAAAAGCTTCAGCAAAACACAGATTCAATCAAGACAACAGAAAAAAAAAATCAAACTATACCTTAATCAATTTCAGTTTTTTGACAGGTCTGTGTTGGAATGGTTTATTGAGGCATGAACTCCCACAGCTGCAGCCAGAAGAGCAACTAGACAGTAGCATCCTGCATGAAGCAACAAAGTTACATACACAACTCCATACTATTTCTACAGAGTAAGAAGATACGTCATAATATATGCATAACGAATTACCAAATGGCATGTTATGCCTAAGCCCACAAAATATTATATTTGGTTCATGAAGGTAACAGCGACAGCGAGTTCTCAAACAGTATTAATTTCAATGAAAATGCCTGATTATTTTCTCTTTTTCTTGTTCGTTCATCGTAAATCTCAATTCTCTGCTGGTACAGTAGATAGGCTGATGTCCATAACACCAAAAAAAGAGAGTTATCTACACCCCCCCAAAAAAAAAAAGTTATCTACATACTAAATATTTATAAGCTAGGTTTACTTGAACTCGTGTGAATGTTGGATATAGGTATGTATCCTAAGATAGATATGTTTGATTTTCCCAAGTTTTTCCAGTATTTGGAGGATCCTTTAAGGGAAATATCCCCATACCCATGTTCAGAAATGTGTCAGCACAAGTGTCAAACTCAGGTCCAAGCAAGGTAGTTTATAAGAACCATATACTTTCAAAATCCTATCAATGGATGCTACTGCCAAAAAAAAACATCACTTCCCAAACACCTATCTAGCTGCTGCAAAAAATTCCAGCAATCTTGACCATGCACAGTGATACTATGATAACACTTGTATGTACCAAGATGATAAAACATGAGCAGAAATTTCCCCAAACTCAACCCACTAAAAATCCATAAAGCTAGGTTAATCAGACCTCCCACATGGTATAATGTAAAATAAAAGAATATAAGTAAAGATAAAAGCATCTTCTAACAACAATTATTTTGATGCAATAGTCATGTGCTGATATGGGGTTCTAATCTAACTGTAACATACCATTGAAGAATCAAGATGAAATTCACTTCAAAAAATTTCTGATAAATCAAAGTAATGTGAAAGCAAACCAGAAAAATGTAATATGTTTATGCTTTAAAATCCAAAAACAATCATTTATAATGTAGTTCAATCATGAATTCTGATAAACTGAGACAAATCTTACCCACAGTGGCAATCTCTGCCACACACAGAAGAACCAGGTGATGATGGTGTGCAAGAACAGAAAATTCCATCATCCTCCAGGCGCCTTTTAATCCTCTTTGTGAGATATATGTCTTAAGTTGTTAAACCAACAAAATAAAAAACAAACTGACATTTAAGCTCAAAGTAAAGTCATACCTCTTAGAAAAACAAGATGAAAAGTACAAGATAAAGGTTGTAGTGCATGAAATGGGCCATTTAATGATAAACATAAATTGTGGAGGAAGAACAATTACAAACTTATGTGAAAAGGATACTGCGCCTTATAACGGTGTATGGCGTGTCTTTCCACTTATTAAAGCAATCTGGCAGTTCAAACTCAACCGGATGTCCAATTTGCTTCATCAACTTGTTGAATGCATAACCAATGTGACTGCAATCAGAACTCTGGTAAAGGGGAAAATCCAATAAGAAAATTCAACATATCTTGAAAAAATTCTACAGAATAGAATAACCAAAAACCAGATCACAAGCTTTCTTGACATTTTACCAAAAAACTATATAAGAAACAGGAAGGTCAACGAGAAAGTCTAAAGGTTAATAAACATATCCATACTTATATAAAAGATTAAAAACCTTAATACAAGTTAGTACAACAAAAGGTTTTAATAAACAATCAATTTAATTGCATAAAAATCCAACAGAAAATTAGATATCACAGTAGAAAATGTACAGAACCACAATGTCCTGACTAAGATTAATACAAGTAAACGTTGTAACTCTTACACAGCCAGGTAAGTTCTTCTTAACAATGACAAGGAAAAACAAAAAGGGCATCTAATCGAAGCACTTTCGATATCGCAAATCCCAAGAAAAACTGTAAAAAGTAAATCCACTAAAGTTTAAAACAAAAATTCAGAACCATTAGAGCAGGAAAAAGAAGAGAGATTTTTTAATAACATATATCTCAGACACCATAGGAATCACATTCAAAATATTCTATTGCATTATAAAAACACTGACTACTATATATTCAACAAGAGAAATATTCTTCTAAAGAAACAAAATTATTCAATGTAGACAAAATTTCATAGCACACACCTCAAAAATTTTAACAAACAAAAAGAAAAACAATTAAAAGAAAAAGAAAAAGAAAATCCTGAACTACTAGAATTAAAGAAACCTATAGCAGGCAGAAAAATGTAAAGCAACCTTCTTTGTAGCAGGCATGGCCTCAAGTATTATAACCACAAAGAATATCTGACAACAATTGCCTACACCAAACCAACATGGAAATCAGTATTTACAATTCCCACAACAAGTTGGGTTAATTTTATATGAAATAGTTTCCCTGCAAAAATCTAGCTTTTTGGACTTGTAAAACAACAAATCCAAACGAAATGACTTTAGTTTAAATTACGGCACTCTCCGCCATTCAGCCAATAGTGCTTTTTAAACATATACAAGTAAAGAAAAACAAACTGAATGAACAAGATAGGGAATGGCAAAGCCCATGAGCAAAATAATGCAAAAAATAAAAATTCAGATAATAGTTGAAACAGAACTAACGGTTCTAGGAGAAACTTGGAGAAGCCCAGATACAGATTTATACACTTAAGGTAGCCAAATTTTTCAATGGCAGCAAAAATGAAAAAAAAAATATGTATATATATACGGAAAAAGGAACTGAAATCTTGTAGAAAGAGAAGAGGTGGCTCACTTCTCGGCCGTGGATAAGCAGACGGAGAAACAACGAAAATGAGGCACAGATTCAAAAGAGACGATTTAGGAGCAAAAGTTTTATATTTATTTATTCATTATTTGCGTTATTAATAATATCAAATTGCAAGAAGGAAAGAAAGGTTAAAGTATCAAGAAGATCCTTGTATTATACATATTGTTTCACTTTAGTCCTTATACTGTTAAAAAGAGTCTAAATTATAATAGAAATATTTACAGTATAAAAAGTATATTAATTTCAAACAAAAGATTTCATTTTAACTTTGTTAAAAAGTAAATGATATTTTTTAGAATAATAAATGTTAATTTTAATTTAATTTAATTCTTTTTAATGATACAGACGCTAAATTAATCTATTTAATAATATATAGACTAATATAATATAATTTTTATAATATAGGGATCTCCTTGATACTTTGACCGAAAAAAAATCTTTGTAAATCAACTAGATCCAAACTATACTGTTCGTGGGTCGTGGCCCAAGAACTTCAAGTATAGTTGCTTTTAGTTCTAGCAATATATACTAGTATTTTACTATGTCAAAATATTTCACCAGTCCCTATATTTTGACAAATATTAAGATTTAATCCTTGTATTTTAAAAATTAAAATTATTTTTTATTACTTTTTATTTATAATTTAAGTTTAATTGTTATCACTATTAATATTTTTAATTATAGAAATTTTAATTTTCGATTTAAATTTTGATTTTTTATTTTTACTAAATTTTATTTTAGTTATTTTTTTAAATTAATGAGTACTTAAAAAGTAAAATAAAATTGCTTTTTTTAAGCTCTCGTATGTAATTATTATAGCTAATCATGATTGGCCAAAAGTGTACAATTGTTAAGTTTCCTTGAAATATTAATAGTTTATAAATGTGAATTATCGGTGATACATCATCATTGATTGAACAATTAAGTGTTTCGTTATTAGGATTGATACTTTTTATTACCAATGTTAATATTTTTTTTATCAATTATATGTATATTAAGACAAGTGGATTGACATATGTCACTCTTTTAGCGATACGGGAAGATTTATTTTAACACCATCAATTCGGAGTATCAAAAGATAAGACGAAAAAAAGTATACGTGCCAAAACGAACAAATTAAAAGTGTAAGTATCATGTTGACAAATTTATTAAAGTCAAGGGTAAATCTTGTCATTATCCTTATAAAATTTGAATCCAACAAAAAGAAAGGGATAAACTACATGCAAGGTCACTAAACTAACAACAAAATTACGTTTTGGTCACTCAACTTCAAAAATTTACAAACAGTTATTGAATTATTTAAAAGTTTTTATTTAAGCCATTAGATTGTTAAAATCGTTGTTGTATGATTTTCTTTGTTCACATTGTCTGTACAAATCGAAAGTTTTCATTCCACTTCTCTTCTACATTATCTTTTTTAATGAAATAACTTTAAACGTCATAAATCTATTAATCAAAATTCAAATAATTTTCTTATTCAATCCCTAATCAATGAAATTAATTTTAATTGAATGTAAGTTTTTCTACTTATTAATGGATATTGATCCACTGTATAAATAAATTTTTCTACTTATTAATGGATATTGATCGACTGTATAAATTATCAAATCATCGCTTGATGTTTGAAGGTCTGAATTTTAAAAATAAAAACTTAAAAACACCTCTCTTAATTTCCCTTTACTTGGCTACGCGCACCGTTTGGTGTTTGAAACATGTGAGTGCGTTAACATGTACTTGTTTTTCATTTATTTTCACTTAATATCAACCTAATTTTCAATTCTGTATACATGTATATTTATAGCAATTTTAGATCCAAAAAATATTATGTCTCTTAAAGAGAATGAATTATAAATTCCAAATTAACACATATGCCAATTCAAAATTTGTAACTTTCACCATGATTAAAGATGGATATAATTGTTCTCTTATTCATCTGCTCTCAACAAAGTTAGAAAAATAATCCTACACAATCTTTACTTTGTAATATTGTTCACGGCAAAGAACATCAAAATAAAATGCCCTATGATTACAATATGATAGTATTTACAGGCTTAAACTCACATACTCTATTGATAATGGACAATAGGTAGCAAGAAAAGAAAACACAACCAACCTCTTTTTAAATACTCTATTGATTTTTCTTCAATCTCGAAGTTGAGGACGGCGATTTAAGGTTAGGCTCTGAAGTCCTAATAATGAACAAAAATGTTTCAAGAAGCATGCCAAACACCAATCCAAGAATACCTCCAGCAGAATTCTGCAAATATAATGAACAGTATAGCATCTTCAGTCCATGCTAAATAATCTAAACTGAGGCACCCATGAGACCATGACATAACTACTTAAAAATTTGAGGTTGGTAATCTGAAAGTACCATAATAGGACTGTGGTTAAACAACGCTCTGAATGCAAAATAACCAACCAAATACCCAGTAAACATTGTCAGAGCAACATGTAAACCTGTTCATGCATACATCACTGGAATTAACTACGAAGAAGAATCTTGCAACAGCAATATATATATATATTTGAAGTAAGTTCTGCAACAGTTTGATTGTTCCTTTAATTACTTAAGTTTGAAATTTTGCAAGAAGCCATATGAAAATTGTATGCAAAGAAAATACTAACCAAAGCCAATTTGATCCTTATAAGTAGAGAAAGGTTCAGTGAGATCCTTCTTCGGCGTGATATCTTTAACAAGCTCTTGATACTCTTTCCTCTCTGCTAGTTCTTTAAGCTTCCTTAACCTCTCCTTCAATTCTTCGCTCTACAAATTCAATTTTTTTTTAAAAAGCACAAGTTAATTTAAAAATGCAACCATGATAGACCTAGAACGCTAGAATCTAAATCGTTTCCAATTTACCTTCTCTCTGGGTTTAGGACTGGTGAAAACGAAATTAGATCCGGAGAAGAGAGGAATCAATCCGGGCCTGGAGTCAAAAGCTGATTCCATCCATATGCTTCGGATCTGCTTGTACGGAGCATTGGCTGCTGAGGAAAGAGTGAGAGCGAGTTCTCGGAGTTCTTTAGAGAGACGATGGTCATTGGAGGCTGAGAGAAGAAACGAGCGAATGGATTCGGTCACAGTTATCACGAGACCGGGTTGGTTCGGATCATCGGAGCTCATTTTTTTCATTTACTGTGAGAAATGGAAATCCGTGAGGGAAGTGGTAAAGCTTTACTACTCCAGGAGTGGAGAATTTTGCAAGACAAAACCCAAACGACGCAGCTTTTTTGAATGGATTGCCATACATCTCAGACACCATAGGAGTCACATTCAAACTATTCTATTGCATTATAAAAACACTTACTAGTATATATTCAACAAGAGAAATATTCTTCTAAAGAAACAAAATTACTCAATGTAGACAAAATTTCATAGCACACACCTCAAAAATTTTAACAAACAAAAAGAAAAACAATTAAAAGAAAAAGAAAATCCTGAACTACTAGAATTAAAGAAACCTATAGCAGGCAGAAAAATGTAAAGCAACCTTCTTTGTAGCAGGCATGGCCTCAAGTATTATAACCACAAAGAATATCTGACAACAATTGCCTACACCAAACCAACATGGAAATCAGTATTTACAATTCCCACAACAAGTTGGGTTAATTCTATATGAAATAATTTCCCTGCAAAAATCTAGCTTTTTGGACTTGTAAAACAACAAATCCAAACGAAATGACTTCAGTTTAAATTACGGTAGTCTCCGCCATTCAGCCAATAGTGCTTTTTAAACATATACAAGTAAAGAAAAACAAACTGAATGAACAAGATAGGGAATGACAAAGCCCATGAGCAAAATAATGCAAAAAATAAAAATTCAGATAATAGTTGAAACAGAACTAACGGTTCTAGGAGAAACTTGGAGAAGCCCAGATACAGATTTATATACTTAAGGTAGCCAAATTTTTCAATGGCAGCAAAAATGAAAAAAAAAATATGTGTATATATATATACAGAAAAAGGAACTGAAATCTTGTAGAAAGAGAAGAGGTGGCTTACTTCTCGGCCGTGGATAAGCAGACGGAGAAACAAAGAAAATGAAGCACAGATTCAAAAGAGACGATTTAGGAGCAAAAGTTTTATATTTATTTATTCATTATTTACCTTATTAATAATATCAAATTGCAAGAAGGAAAGAAAGGTTAAAGTATCAAGAAGGTCCTTGTATTATAGATATTGTTTCAATTTAGTCCTTATACTGTTAAAAAGAGTCTAAATTATAATAGAAATATTTACCGTATAAAAAGTATCTCAATTGCAATTCAATTTCAAACAAAAGATTTCGTTTTAACTTTGTTAAACAGTAAATGATATTTTTTTAGAATAGTAAATGTAATTCTATTTTAATTTGATTCTTTTTAATGGTATAGACACTAAATTAATCTATTTAATAATAAATGGACTAATTTAATACAATTTTTATAATACGGGGACTTCCTTGATATTTTTACCGGAAAAAAAAGCGCTATGTAAATCTACTAATCCAAACTATACTGTTCGTGGGTCGTGGCCCAAGAACTTCAAGAGTAGTTGCTTTTAGTTTGTAGCAATATATACTAGTATTTTGCTATGTCAAATTATTTCACCAGTCCCTATATTTTGACCAATATTAAGATTTAATCCTTGTATTTTAAAAATTAAAATTAATTTTTTATTACTTTTTTATTTATAATTTAAGTTTAATTTTTAACATTATTAATATTTTTAATTATGGAAATTCTGATTTTCGAATTGAATTTTGATTTTTTTATTTTTACTAAATTTTATTTTAGTTATTTTTTTAAATTAATGAGTACTTAAAAAGTAAAAAAAAATTGCTTTTTTAAGCTCTCGTATGTAATTATTATAGCCAATCATGATTGGCCAAAAGTGTACAATTGTTAAGTTTCCTTGAAATATTAATAGTTTATTAATGTGAATAATCGGTAATACATCATCGTTGATTGAACAATTACGTGTCTCATTATCAGGTTTAATACTTTTTATTACCAATGTTAATATTTTTTATCAATTATATGTAAATTAAGACAAGTGGACTGACATATGTCACTCTTTTAGCGATACTAGGAGATATATATAACAACATCAATTCAGAATATCAAAAGATAAGATGAAAAAAGTATATGTGCCAAAACGAACAAATTAAAAGTGCAAGTATCATGTTGACAAATTTATTAAAGTTAAGGGCAAATCTTGTCATTATCCTTATAAAATTTGAATCCAACAAAAAAAAAGAAGATAAAGCAATATCACTAAACTATCAACAAAATCAAGTTTTGTGCACTCAACTTCAAAAAGTTATAAAATGGTTATTGAATTATTTAAAAGTTTTCATTTAAGTGACTAATTTTTTCATGAAACAACTTTAAACGTCATGAATCTATTAATTAAAATTCAAATAATTTTCTTCTTCGATCTCTAATCAATGAAATCAATTTCATTTAAATGTATATTTTTTTACTTATTAACGGATACTAATCTATAGTATAAATTATCAAATCGTTGCTTGAAGTTTGATATTCGAATTTTAAAAATAAAAACTTAAACACTTCTCTTAATTTCCCTTTACTTTGCTATGCGCACTGTTTGGTGTTTAAAATATGTATTTTTTTAAAAAAATTTCTCTCTCATTTCTCTCTATCTCACCATAACCCTGAGTCTAGAACCAAACCCAACGATCTAATGTTGCTCATCGTCGACGGCGATGGTTTTTGAACAAAGGTTGTCAGATCTTCCCTTTCCATCTCGGCTTTTCATTTATCCAGGTATATTTACATAAAAAAAGGCTGGAAAACCCTAGATTTATGTTCAAATTTTGCGATTTCATACACAAAAAAAAAAGTTCCTCCGCCGCTCCAAATCGCCTGAAAATTTAATATGTTTTTAATTTTCTTCTTGCGGTTCCTGTTCGCCAGTTCCAAAAGTTCCAGGCTCTACCACTACCTGTCGTCTTCTCCGTCACTATGACCGCCGTGTCCCGTACGCAATGTGTAGCTGGCATCACCATGTCGAATACTGGTACAAGAGTTTTTGCGGGGCTGGCCGCCTCTTTCGGAATTCTTAAAATTTTTATACTAAAAAAACAAATATTTTGATTTTCAAAAGTTTAAAATTTGATATTTTTGTCCCATTCCAAATCAATAAGTTCAAATTAAAAGGAGGAGAAGAAGAAATTATTTGTGTGGTGAAAATGAAAAAAAGAAAAAGAAAAGAGATATGGTAATTTTATAAATTAAATAATTTTAAATGTTGAATAAAATTGTTAAAAATATTTAAAAGTTTATATTAATGAATTTTTATACTTTTTATTTTTCGTACATTTTAGAATTGGAAGAAGTTTTTTTAATTTAACTTTTATTTTTTAAAAATTTAACATTTAATATTGCTAAAATAGAATAATATATATTTAATTTTTTAAAATAAAATAAATCCATTATCACTATCTTTTATTTTTAACATGTTCAAATTCTTATATATAAAAAGGGTTTTTAATTGATTAAATTTATTAAAATTTAATTTAATATTTAAATAAATATTTTAAATACATTTTTATTTTTTTGAATTAATTATAAATTTTAATTTTTATAAATTAAATAAATGTTATCGAATTAATAATATATTCTAAAATTTAATAGTTTTATTGTTTGTTTTAAATCTTAATTATAATTAATTATAATTTTTAATTAATTATTAATTATTAATCTTGAGTATCTATATATAAAAATTAATTCAAATATAGACAGTAAAGATTAGTAATCAATAATAAATTATAAAATTTAATTAACATTTAAAAAAAATATTAAACCCTAAAATATAAATACCTAAAACAATATCAATTTGACAATTAGAACTATAAATTACTGAATATTTAATTCATGATTTGATGGTTAAAGTTTATCCATTTATTCATTTTGATACTAAATTTTTTTTCCTCAAATTATTATCTAAAGTACACAAATTTCTTAATTTGGTGTGCTTCTATTATATTTTTAATCAATTTTTTACAGACTTTAAATAGTAATTTCTTTTATTAAATATATACAAATTAAAAATATAAATATAATTTATAAAAAAATCAAAAAATAAAATAATTAAAATATTAGTTAAAATTAATAATAGTATTTTAAAAATATTTTAAGTATTTTAAAATTTGTTAATATATTAAAAAGTTTTTAAAAAATAAAATATTTAAATAATTTTGTAAAATTAATAAAAATGTAAAAAGTATTTAAATTTTATTAAAAATTGTAATATTGTAGAAATATTCAAAATATTAGAAATAATATTAAAAAATTTTCTATTATTCTTATATTATTTAAATTTTTTTTAAATAAATTTTAACTATTTTTAAATAATATTATTAATTTCAACTTTTTTTTTCAATTATCATAATTTTTTTGTAATTTTATTTTTATAAATATTTTTTATAATTTATTTTTCTTGTCTAGATTTTATTTATATTTTTAAAATATTTTATGTATTTATTTTCATTTTTATATGTTTTTAATGTGTATATATTTTTAATAAAAGAAATATTTATTTTTTTATATAAAGATGTCATGTGGTGCTTTTTAATTTACTGCCAAAATTTTTTTTTGAGTGGAGGTATATTTTAGGTACCAATTTGAAGTAAAAAAATTAAATATCAAAATAGAAAAAATGAATTATTCATTTTTAAGGGTTTAATATTTATATTTTAGGATTTAATGATTTTTTTTTGTTTTAAAAAATGAGTATCGAAATCTTATTAAAAAAAATTAAAAATTATCATATCGAAATTTATTATGTGTTATATATTTTAAAATTTTTATATAAAAGGTAAAATCATCTTTAAATTAATAAATTTCAATTTGTAAAGGAATGTTTAGGGTCGGACTTCAATATGATAATTAGAAGTGCTCATGGGTTAGGTTAAGTTCGAGTCAGACTTAAATATGATATTAACATACTTTAAGCTAACTTAAACTTAACCCAACTTGAAAAATGGATCTAAATATTACCTTAATCTCGTCAATATTTGTAAATAGTTAAACATAGCTCATTTTAAGTACACCTATATTAATTTTTTAAAAATTAAAAAAATTATATTATTTTTAATTTAATATTTAATAAATTTATATATTTTTTCATTTATTAAAATTTTATATAGGCATACCATCTTTTTAATGTTTACAATATAGTATTACATATTAGTATAAATTTAATATTTTTTTGTGTTATAAATTACCTAATATATACAAAAGCATAATAAAATATATTGTAAACTTAGAAAACGGGTTAAACTAAGTTCGAGTTTTGAATGTTCAAATCCAAGCTCAACTCATATTTTAACGAGCTTAAATTTTTTGTCTAATCTCAATTTTAAGATTATTTAAACTTATTTTTTCGGGCTTAACATTTTTACCGAAATTTTCTTAAATTTCAGGGCCGCCATCAACAGATCTAATATTATACTAACTGCCTTCAACAGATACAACTCCTTCCAACGACAATTAACTGATGAATTATATAAAATACAAAAAATATAAATATAAAATAATAAAAACGAACAATACTAACAATACAAATTTTTTATTAAAAAATAGTTTGTGTTATAAGGATTTTGAAAATTTTATGCTATTATTTAAGCTTTTAAATTAGTGTCACGAGTTTATCGAGTACTAATTTATTTATTGAATTTGAACTGTGTTATTTAGCATAAATAAAACATTAATTTTATTATTAAATCAAAATTTTATTTTAATATGATATTTTAATTTTAATTTTTTTAAAAATCTAATTCAGCTGTGAAAGTATTTGATAATTTTTAAATTGATACCATGCTTAAAATTATCGATTGACTTATCTCAACTCTGAGAAGATAAACTCATTTCAGCACGTTCGTACTGGTGCCTTCCTGGACCGGTAATAATAACAGCTAAATTAAGGCTCAATCCGCATTTATATTTTAATTTTATTATGGGTATTTTATTATCTGCATGCGTGTATTAGAATTTCCAGTTATTTTATTTTCTCATAAATATAGTGTTTTTTTTTTCACAATACATGGAATGAATCCTGGTTCATAACTGACAACGCTTGGTCAAGCTTTTTTCCAATTTATTTAAAAAAAATTGAATAGAGTGCAATGGTGCATTAATTCCGGAAGAGCAAGGAAAAGAAGAAGGAATAGTTTAAGGAGAATGAAGTATAGAAAGACAATTTCCTTTAGAATTTACTATTTTTTTTCTTAATTTTTTTCTCAAAAAAGTTTTAAGGAATAGTTTGTTTGTTTGTTTTCTCAAAAAGAAAAAAAAAAGGAATAAAATAGACACAAATGGAATTAAACATTAGATAAATAGGATCGAGAAAGGATGTTGAGTTGGTTCCTCGTTGGGTTTGTTGCGGGGATTTGTGCAATTCTGAGTTTTGAACTGTTGGTAGTGTTGTTTGTGTTGAATCTATTGAATCGTAAGATTAAACAAAGGATCAAAAAAGAAACTCATGCAGCAGATGCAGCAGTTCGTAATCCCCAAGATTCCTTTGATTCCATTTGCAACTTGCAGGTGTGTATGTATCCCCTTTATTGCTTAAATCATTATTGTTGATGTTGTTGTTGTTATAATTTTGTTTTTTTGGAGTTTTTTTTGGGATTTTAAATTCATTTTTATCCTGCCTTAGGGGATTGTTTGGGTTCTTGAACCAGGGAAAATTCCAACGAAGGAGCAGAAGAGAAAAAGGGAGACGGTGGAGGTTTCTCCTGCTCGAAGACATGCTAAAATCCAAGATGGTTATCTGACTTTGGCCAATTCTGATTCTTCTTGCACAATTATTCCCCTCAAGGGCTGCATCATTCAGGCTGTTTCTGCTACTAGTTTACCCTCAAGGAAATGGTATTGTCAATGTCCATGTATTTATTATATCAACACTTTTCTTATTTCAAACGAATTCATGACAAAACTAAACTTTCTATGTCAACATCAGTGATAATTTTCTCCCGTTCCCTGAAATTTACATAACATCAGTTTCATTTGAAGATTATAGATGCCAGACTTGCTTTGTTACCTTCATATCATGCCATACCGTTCTGATTTGATACTTCTGTTACACTTTTTGATAATGGTTGCTTTACTCGTTTCTTACTTTCCATAGGTAGTATTGGATATTGAATATTTTTCCAAATCTCCATCACAAAAGTTGACATGGCCTTTGTACTCCTCCAATTCGAGGAGGAGGATGACAGAGTTTGGTCCACCGTTTCTGAAGTTTGATTCAGATATCAATGCTCTTGTCCTCTTTCAACTTTTCCATTTGTAATCTTTGTGTCTTGAATATTTAACTTCTCTTGAATGTCATCATTAGTTATCTTGATTGTTTGAACTAAAGTTGGGTAGTAATTAGAGATAAAGTGGAAAATTGTTTGATGGAACATACAATTTGTACCAGCTGATACTGGGGTCCAAGTTGAAGTTATGGCTATCAAAGAATTAGTACTTCTGGCAAAAATAATGAATTTAAAAAAAAAAAAACCATTGTATTTGAATATGAATACAACGATATAAAAATATTTTAAATCAAATCATATGAAGGAATGTATAAATAGACATGTTTGTTTATATAAGGATTGCATTATATATCTTTATTTGAGACATTGTTATAAGACATTTCAAGTAGCTGTATATAATTTTGGATTTTTTGCTCCGCAAGTCCAAAATTTTAAACAAAAGACAAGTCGGACACTGACACATACCAATTTCAGATACTGATACTGAAGTCCATGTAACATAATTTGATATAGCTTAATACATTGATCTAGTTATATGCTTTCAAAACATTTGACTTAGCTTCATTTCTTTGCTTTGTATTAATGATTTCACAGGGCCAAGAGATATCCAATAAAAGTTGAGAGCAAGACTAAAGTAATTTACAATGCAAGTAAAATCATTTACCTATATCTAGATACTGCCTGGGAAAAGGAGTCATGGTGCAAAGGTCTTCGTCTTGCTTCATGTGAGGACAATGAAAAGCTGAACTGGTTCACCAAGTTGAATGTGGACTTCCAAGCTTATATGGCATTGCTAAACGCTGGATATTCCTCATTTATGAAGCCCTCCTTAGGTTTCAGTGCTGAGCCAATAGAGAAGGGAAGCAAGTCTGATGGAATATCAAAAGTTAAATTGTTTTGGAAAAGACTGTCAAGAAAGAGTTCAAAATCTGGTTCAGAAAAAAAGGGAAATTCGGGTAATCAATCCATCCGTGAAGAGAGAAAGTCCTTTGAGAAACAGCACCAATTTCAAGATTCAGTGTCAGGCAAGACGTCTAACAGTTCAACTGAAGAAAATATACCATTTACATTGCCACAAGGTTTTCCTCGTTCAGCAAGTCAAAGTTGTGCTTCTGTTATTTCTGATGCTGATTCTGAACTAGACAGGCTTAATTACGATGAAGGAATACTTTGCTGGAACTTGTTAATTTCTCGAATCTTTTTTGATATCAAAGGCAGTGCAGACTTGAAAAGTTCCCTTCAACAACGGATTCAGGTCGGACAGTCACCAAAGTTAGATGTTTTTCTTTTCTTCTCTTTTTTTCGTTTTCTTTCTTTCTTGTGCATGATATTGCCTCATCATGTTTTTTTTGGGTTTATTAGTTGCATTTTTTGAGTACGTCTACTCTGCTCATTTCAGTCCACCCTCCTTAAGTATAAAATGGAACATATTTTCTGCTGCTAGGTATAGTTATATTGACATTGTTTATTACCAATAAAAAATTTGCTTCAACTATTTGGTTCATTTTTCGGCCAAAAAAGGCAAAAAGAGAACCTATTTTGTTTCTAAAGGTATGTATTCTGAGTTTCTTGACTCAACCTCTTCTTTTATTAGTACATTACCTGGGATGGCAAATGCTTTGGCCAGTATTTTGGTCATCGATGAAGATTACATTTCTCTTGTGTGTACTTTTACTGCATTGATGTTTTGATTTAGATGTTCAATGGTCATTTTGACATCTACTTTTTTCTGTAATTAGTTCTTTTGGAAAGTATTTCAGTGTAAATTGATGATACTTGTGGTTATTTTTATGATTAACAGAGAACATTGTCCAATATGAGGACCCCTAATTACATAGGTGAAGTCGTTTGTACCAACATAGACATTGGGAATCTCCCACCTTATATCCATGCGATGAGGCTTCTTGGCAATGACATGAATGAGGTGTCGGCATTTGAGGTTGATATGGAATATTCTGGTGGAGCTCTGTTACGTGTTGAAACAAGACTTGAAGTTCGTGACCAAGATTTTCAGAAAGGCATAGTGGATACAACTTCAGAATCAAATTCTGTTGAGGATATGTCTTCGGACCTTCTTGAAGGATTTGAGCATTTTGGAAAGCATTTGAATCTTCCAAAAGAGGATATGGTCGACCCTAAAATTGGTTAGTATAATAATGATACTGAACTTTTATGCATTTCCCAATCAGCATGGCTCAGAAGATCTGCATGACACTTGCATAAGGTTTGTTAATTGTTCAATTATGAAGTAATTGTCAAAAAAATGGAGTCCCATTTATATTTAAAGTTCTTGGACACAAATTGGCAAAGATCAAAACTGAAACCGTCTACTGGAACATCACAACTTGAAAATATTCCTAGTTGGAAGGCCTTGTTGACTCCAAATCTCTTTCCTGGAGTTGTCCTCTCTTTCTAGCATGCCATTAATGATTCCCCTCTTGGTATAGGGCGTTTTATGGAGAGAAACAGGTAGGAAGACTATGTGTATGAGATGCTTATTCTCTTGGTTTCTTGATATCTACTTATAAGGTAACCCACAGTAGCTAGCCTAGTGGTCGGCTTTGTCATTTCAGATTCAGTAAACCATGAAGGAATCATTCAAAGGGATTTAGCCATAACTGATTGATTTGAGGAATTTTCCCTTGGAAAGATTTCATGCTTCAATTCAAAGGTGAGAGGAGAGTAATGTAGGACAACTTTGGTAGGATTTGATAGGACGGGGCGCATGTTTATTGTTGAATTATACTTAGTAATACTAAAAAAAAAGAGTAAAAAATGGATAAAGAAAAGAAACGACTCATAAGCTTCAAATCTACAGTTCTTTGATTGTATCAGACAAACAATAAAATGGAATAAGAACCTAAGCATCATATGCTGGGTTCCTTAGGAGTCACCTAACATTGATTGTATCGCACAACTCACAGTATCATGATGCTGAAAAAAGGTTCAAAATAATCTGTCTTCGCAAAGAAAGAGAACTATTTGAACTGTCTCCTACCCAGCCTAATGCTAAAAGAACTAGAACCCTTATTCTTAGTAGATCTTAAGATACTTTAATATCAAATAGAAAATTGACAAGCTTGACTTAAAACAAAAACCTAGTAGAATAAGGAGAACCAAACTAAAATACCAATCCATAAATTTAATGTGAAGTAACAAATACAATCCTAGATGTATAGAATATTAGAATTAAGGTCATAAATACAACCTAGTAACAAGCAAAATCTCATGTAAGTTAATCCCTCAATTCTACTTTGCATCCCATCATGTGTCTTTCTGAAATCTGCTTCTATGGCTCCATTGCAGTTGCCTAAAACTATATTGAATCTTGTGGTTCTGTTTGATTCCAAATATAGCTCAAGGAGCAGTTATGGCTGGTGCTTTGACTTTATTCACTATCCCCCAGTCTGACATGGAAAAAGACGTAAAGAAAGAAATAATGGGATAGAAATGAAGTGGTTCTTAGCCTAAACTGGAGATTATCTTTGTTTTGTTTGTATTTCAGCCAAGGAAAGAAATCAGATGACTTTAAAATAATACAATTTTATATCCTTGTTTTTCATTGAAGTTTAGGGATGTATTTGTAAAATTATACTAAATTTTATTAGTTAGTTTCCTTTATCTTCTAACCCATCTAATTTAGTAGATCTATGATTACAGTAGTTTGGAGAGGAATGTATGCATCACGATTTTAGGGCTTCTTTTACACCTCTTTCCACACTTGATTTTTCCACCTCAACAAGTTCAACATTTCACTTTGTTTCCCTCTTTTTTTTTTATTATTATTCAAAGGTGATGCTTTTCTTTCAAATGCACCCTTTTCTGTAGCTAAACATATTTCATCTAATTATAAATTCTAAATCGATTCTATACTTTTCTTTTTTTTTCCCTTCTGTTAATTTGTCTAGGATAAATGTGCTATTTTCATCTTTTGATTTACTTTCATTGAGTTTCAGATAGTGTAAAAGGCTCTAAGGGTACATTGATGTCTCGATGGAAGTCTGCCGTGAATAATGTAGCCAAACAGGTCTCACAGGTGTGTGTATCTCTTTGTACATATAGGTGTTTCAGCTTAAACAAATGCATAAAAATGGCATTCAATGGTTATGAAAGTATCTATGCAGAATTTCACTGAAAAATAGATAGTTCTTGCAAATTGAATAAGGGAACTTTATATCTGCCAGTCAAAGTTCTTTAAACTTGGTATTTAAGAATCTAGAGGGAACCCTTATTCTAGTTCTCAGTTGAATATAGAATAAGATAATCTATCATTTCTGCATCTGAATACTATCTTATTGAACATAAAATAAGAAATTTGAATATTATTTTGTTAGCAAATGTTTCTTTAGAGAAAGGAATCCCACAAAAATGAAAATGTTGAGACTCATTTATGTTCTGTTAGATGTGATAAGAGAGGTAATTCAGGTGCAACTCACATCCTTGATGATGGTAGCATTTTAATTGCAGAAGAAAATATTTTACCCACAGATATAGTGGTCTGGTAGCCTGCAAATTGAATATCTTTAATAGATGTTACCTGAAGTATCTCTTAAGCTGGCTCGTTCATGAATAGCATTGATAGAAAGCTTTTAGTTGCATGTTATGAAGTTCAGACACAGCTATATCATATTTATGTTTGACATGGATTTTCCCTAAAATGTCTGGATATGTATTTCATACTTCCCAATAAATTAAGAAATTTAAAATGAATGTTACTCCAGACACAATATGGATAAACAGTGAAGTCGCAAAAATTTAAAGAGGAACAAATGAAAGAGGGAGAATAGTATACAACAATATAATATTTGGTCTCGACCGATGTTCCACTCAGTTGAGAATCAAATTAGAGGTGAAATGTTAGGTGGAAGTTTATGTGATAGTTGGAATGGAAGAAGATGCAGCAGCTGCTAAAGAATATGGAGTTGAAGGAGTTGATGTTGGAGAAGATGGACTTGCTGCTTTATCAATGTTGAAAGGGAATCAAAATAATCCCTCTGTCCACATCACAAATAGGTCTAATCAATCAAGTAACGGATGTCAGTTTTTTTTCCCCATGTCATACTTATAGTTGAAGAAAAGCCTCCAAATCGCAATTATTTTTCTCTCACACAATCATTTGAAAAAAAATAAAAAACCTTTTTGGGTTCAGAACTGGCGCTAACTCAAGAATGCAGCTAGCCACCCATTCCCTTTGACTTTGAATCTTGAGGATTGTTCACGTTTTGGTGTTCCTCTGGTGTTTTAGATGTTTTGTCAAGGTTTTGCTACGTCTGTTGATGCTTGGCAAAATAGTATACACAGATATTTTGTTATTGCTGAGTGTTCATGCAACTTATATTGCATAGTAGTGTTATTCTGGCTGCAGAAAAAACAAACTAACAAGCAAATAAAAGATAAAATAACCTTTAAGGGCTTGGGTGAACCCTTAAAGTTCCTCATTTGAAGATGGAGTTCATCTTTTATTTGATGGTACTACTTTTAAAATGGTTGTCTCAGAGAAAAATTGACATTTACTAATTTGATTGATTGTATCCATACATAATGTGGTGGAAAGGTCTAAAATAACTTCTTGTAATGGTCACATGCTGGCTTTGCTTGTATCATATATTTTTTTTAACTTTAACATATATCATATTAAATATTTTAATTAATCAAAACTTATAAAAATATGTGTGTGAAACTAGATCATTCAGAATTTATAGAAATATTCTTCATATTTTCTTTTTCATCTTCAAATATGAAATAAAAATGGGTCAAAGTTTAAAATCTTTTACCAATAGAAAGTAAACATGTGACAGGTTTTTTTAGTTCAGTTTGATCGAGAAACATAAGTAATGACTATTATAATGTTAGATAGATCATACAGGTTCTTGTATTTGGAGGGCAGGCTGGCTGAAATTATTTCTGGCCGCAGTTAGTATATTTGCTATTGGATTAGATTTTAGGAGTCATGAGAGCGATTAGTTCTACCTGATTTTGTAGGAAACAGGCGTTTATGAATGGAATGGTTTAAAAAGTATGAGCAAATTTGAAGCAGCCATGGGGCAATTAGGTGGTTGTGAATGGTAATTTAAGGGCAATAGCACTTTTGTGTGGAAGTTTGCACTTCTGGGGTTTCTGATCAATGGCAATGAAGGCTGATTTCTTGCAATGCTTGAAAATTAAGATTCTGAATCTGACTAGTGGGGCTATTAGCCAGCAGAAAATCATAAAATATACAAGAAAGAAGATGAGTAAACCATCAAATGATAGGATTTTTAACCAAATACTCCTTACAATAGGACAATGATTCTTGAATTTTGGTGGGATTTTTTTAATTTTTGTCTTTAAACCTCAGATCATGTATGTTAGAAAGTAGGCAAAATATTTGCTGAAGTAAAAATATGATTAACTTCTTGTTGTTGAGACCTGTGATTCAGCCCCTTGATCTCAAGTGGATAGTTCAGATATTATTAACATGGTGATTTGTCATGCCATTATGTTCTTAACAAAACTTAGCTGGTTTTCGTATATGAACTCTATCACAGGTTAACGTAAGCAATAAACTACTGCTATATGGATGTTTCATTATGTTATAATGAATTGAGCATGCTTTTTAGTATGTCGCTACTAACATTAGTCAATAGTATTTGTTACTGTAAAGAAATATGTGTGTATGTGTGCGTGTGTTTTGGTGCCTAAACTAATAGATATTTCATATTGGAGGTGCCTTTGACTTTGTCAGTACGGGTTGCATCCCTTCGAGGAACACTGCGTTTATATATAAGGCCACCTCCTTCTGATCAGTTATGGTTTGGCTTCACATCAGTGCCTGATATAGAGTTTGTCCTGGAGTCTTCTATCGGGGATCACAAGATTACTAATGGACACATTGCTTTATTCTTGATCAACCGATTTAAGGTATGAACTTAATATTTACATAGTGACATATTGCTTTAAGACAAACATATATCTTATTATCTCATTTTTATTCCTTTAGTTTGCTTAATAAAGTTTACACGTGTATTTTTTCTTTTTAAAATTTTCTATTTATTACTGTAATTTTATTTACTTTTATAGTTTCTTTTTTCCATTATGTTGATCTCATTTAAGCAGTAGACATTAATATAAATAGATTTGTTTTCCACCCCTCCCATGCAGAGAAAAGAAAAAGGCTTATGATCAGACTGTTTGACTAATACACCTTATGTTCCCTAGTGTTTTAAGAGAAAACTTTTGTTACTTCATTGCTGAAATTTATCCAACTATTTATCTTTTTAGAAGATATGCAGTTAGTTAAGCAAATAGGAAGTTCTTGGAGTACTTTGTTTTACCACAATGCCATTTTTTAGTGTTTACTACATATCTTATTTTGCTAAAAGTACATGAATGTCCTTGTACTAAGAGTCAAATTCAAATTGCATTTTGTCTTATCTACTCAAAAAATGGGCAAATTAGTCTCTGTATATTATATCAAAAAAACAAATTGTTCATTCTATTAAAAATCCATGTCAGAATGAGGTACACTTGGCATGCCATGTGCAACTGTTTGGTTATTTTATACATTTTATCAAAAAGCAACTTGGTAATTTTATTAAAAATCTCATTCATTTCTACTATTAAGAATTGGTCCTTGAACGTCAGAATGAGGTACACATGGCACGTCATGTGTAATTGTTTAGTTATTCTGTACATTTTATCAAAAAGTAAACTGGCCACTCTATTAAAAGTTTCATTAATTTCTACTATTAAGAATTGGTCATTGTATGTCAGAATGAGGTACACATGGCACGACAATTGTAACTATATGGTTATTTTGTTAGCGTCAGTTTTTAATAATAGAAATGGATAAAACTTTTAATAGAAAGAACTAGTTTGCTCTTTGATATGATGTATAGAGACTAATTTGCCCATTTTTTAAGTAAATGAGGGTAAAATGCAATCTGACTTCTAATATTGGGGCCTTTATGGTACTTTTACCATAATATCATATCTTTTTGGAACTGCTAGTCCATTTTTTTAAACATGAAATATTTTCATATATTATTTTGGATATTGAGATTGAAGATGGTATAGTTATTGTTATGCATATTTTGGGGGCAAACTTGCCCTTTCAATTATTTGTATAGATTATTTTGATGACTTGCATGCATCATCTTACAAAGCCAGTCACGACTTTTTCAAGCTATAGTGAACATAATATCTGTTAGCCACAAGCATAAGTTATATTTGCTGGATTCAGCACTAATCCAATGAAAGTTGACTAGTGAGTTTTGGCTTATGCCTCCATCATCTGTGTAGGCTGCTATACGGGAAACTATGGTGCTTCCAAACTGTGAAAGTGCATACATTCCATGGATGATGGCAGAAAAAGATGATTGGATCCCTAGAAATGTTGCCCCATATATATGGCTCAATCATGACTCGTCATCATCTTCTGATATTAAAACACCGCGTGAAGCTCCAGGTCCTCATGTTACTGAATCGAGAGCAAATGAAAATAGTGGGAGAGAGAGAGACTCACATTATGATCTAGAAAGCAAGGATTTGCTTCAGGGAGGATCAATGGAATCTTCAGGTAGACTATCATCAAGTTCGTGCCCCACGCTTTCTCCTTGTGGAAGTTGGAGGTCATTGCAAGATCTAGGAGTTCCTTATCCATCTGATGAACTACATGAATCAGGGCAACAGAATGGAGCGGAGACTTCATACCCCGCATTCTATAGCAGGTCTTTGAAAGAGTTAGAAACGCCGACCGAGGACATTGATGACAATGATTGGGGGCCGAAGCTGGGGAGGAGGGCAAAATTGCGTGATTTTAGGAAGAAAATGGGGGAAAAACTCGGCGAAAAGAAACGTCACATGGTTGAGAAGATGAAACACAAAGGATCTTGAGTTGTGTTGATCCAAAAGGAACTAACCCAAAAGGTATTTTTTTTTTCAGCTAATTTTTAAAGAGCTTATATTATAGGATGGATGGATGGATGGTGTGGGGGTTTGTTTGTTTATTAGATATAAGTATAATCCATTCAAATTCATTGCTTCATCAAATACAACAAACTTACTATTCTATATTTACCTGCTATAGACCATTGTTAATGTTATACATTACCATTTTTTTAACCTTTTAAATATAGTAAATGTATAGAAAGGTTTATACATCTTTGGATTCAACTAGATGGGCAAATCATGTATTCCCAAGTGTATCAAACAATTTATTTTGATGTGAAATCATAACTTCCCATGATTTTGTTTTCAATCTTAGAAGACAGTGTTTCATTTACAAATATGCTTATTTTTTTAGTTCATTTTACAAATATACATGACAATCAATAAGTTTTGTTGCACTCCAAAAATTGAAGTAATATGTACCTAAAAATAATTAATCTTGAAGATCAAATCCCATTAACGATTAGATGACATCTCATATTTAACGGTTTTACAACATTTTCAGTAACAATATATAACGATCCAAAATCTATGGACATCGGAAAAGTACATTATCGGGCCTCTGTCTTAGTAAACCGAGTTAGTAAATAATCATTAGGAGTAATTATGAGTTTAATAGTGTGTTTAATTAGATTTTGTGTTTAATTAGATTTTTATTTAGTGAATTTCAAAGTAATTAGAAAAAAGGATTAAATTGAATAAAGAATGAAAGTTTAATTATAGATTAAAAGAAAGTAAAAAGGGCTAAAATGATACTTAAGCCATTTATATGAAATGAGGCGGCATATATGCATTAAAATGTAAGATTTTTGTTTTAATTATATATATTAATTTATAGTATTATTAATTTATAACTTAAATAAGTAAATAAACCAAAACATGCCAATTGTATGGTTATAATTAAATATATGTGTAAACTATAAGAAAATACACTTGTAATATATTTGTATATTTTTTTAAATAATAAGTAAAAGATATCTATTGATGATTATTATTTAATTGATATTATATTAGTGAATAAATTAATAAGTTGACAAATGTAGGATAATGAGATGATACATGTCTAATAATATGTATAATACAATTGTAATAAAAGTATTATTTATTAAGTAGATATTTATTATTTATTATTAATAAGTTAAAGATATTTATTAGATAAATAATTAAAATTATAAGATTTTTGGTATGAAAAACAAATTAGATAATGACATTTGTAATAATATGAATATATATATTTGTATTATAATTATGTATTTACTTAAATTTTAAGTTAAAAGATATTTATTAATTAAATATTGATATTATAAGATTTTTATTTGTTAAATAAATAGAAGGAAGACAAATGAATAGAAATATTAGTGTACAAATGTACAAAGATACATATATACAAATGTCTTAATTATATTGTTATTAAATAGATATTTTATAATTATTAAATTAACTTAAATATAAATATAAAATAAAGCACTAAAGCATAAATAAATAAATAAATAAAGAAGAAAGAAACAGAGAAAGCCATTCGAAAGTGGGAAAGAAAATGGAAGGAAAGAAGAAAGGGAATTTTGAGGTTTTAAAGCTTGAAGTTTAATTGGTAAGTTTAATCAAGTTTTTTTTTTTATAAATTTGATATTTTTGGAATCCTAGAGTGAAATACTCTTGGATTTAAGTTGAAATTTTGAAAGTTAATAGATTTTTGAGTAGGGTTTATGTTGAACAAATGATGGAATTGGGGGTTTATTTGATAGAAATTTTGATTGGAATTGAATAAAGGATTGAATTGTAAACTAAGCTATAAGTTTTACGGATTAAATTGAAATAAATTCGAAATTATGAAAATATGATAAAAAATAAATAGTTAAATGTGAGTTTGACAAGAAATTGAGTAGCAAAAAGGTATGAATTGAGAAAGAAAAATATATAGGTTTAGTTAGGATTAAATTTGAAATTAAAGTAAAAGTTAGATAAAAATTTCAGCAATTAAATTGTGTTGTGTTAATGATTGTGAAATTATTTTAATTTTTTGTAGCTAATATCGAGCCTAAAGCATCGGCCCAAAAAGGAAAAGAAAAGATCGTCGAGGATTAAATCAGAAGGAAATTCTAGTTTGTATCACTATAATTCAAACTTTATCATTATTATGTGTTTAATTTACTAATTATGTGTGGTAAGTATTTAAGGTAAGTGTTTAGTAAAATGATAAATTTATGATTGGGTACTGAAATTGAGATTGATACTGAACTGAATTATGGAATACTGAATATTGTTTTGAATACTGAATTGAATTGTAAAGTTACTGAATATTGTCATGTGAACTGCATTGAACTATGAAAGTACTGAAGTGATGAATTACTGCAGTACTGTGAAACTGATTGAAATAAGGAATTATATTTGATACTGAACTGAGATGGAAATTGTACTGAAAAGTGAATTAAATACCTTATTAACTAGTCAGGCTAGTCGGATATAGTTGGCATGCCATAGGATGTGGAAGAGTACGGGTTTTTGCCGACTTACTGATCAGGCACTTATGTGCCGACTACTGTTACTGTTACCAATTCGACACTTTGTGTGTCGAATACTGCTACCGTTACTATTACAGATTTAGGACTTTGTGTGTTGAATAATGTTACTGTTACTGCTTCCGTTACTGATTACTATTTAGGTACTATGTACCGTTAAGGCACAATGTACCGTACTAGTGTGTTGGTTGGAATCCGTGTATCCACTAAGTATGAGTCAAGTTAATAGGGACAAATGAAATAAATTTACTGATAAAACTAAATTTGAATAATATGACATATGTGAAAGGTGAGAATTGAAATAAAGAAATAAGAATAGTATATATATAATCAAATGACAACATAAAAAGATTGAATTGTTCATTAAGTGATGATAATTGTAATGTAAAAGTATGTGTGTGATTTAATGTATTTAATTATAAATTGAATTATAGTGATACCACTGAGTATATGCATACTCAGCATACAGTTGTATCTGTGCGTAGGTTGTAGAAGTCAAGTATTGAACCAACATCCAAAGCCAGACCCGATTTCAGTAAACTTTTGGTGATGCATATTTTCTTTTGATGATGTGGCATGTACATAAGATGTGTATAAATGTTATTATGTTTTGAATATAAATGATTAAAAATGTTAGCATTACAAGTCTAAGAATTATAATGAAAGAAGTTTATCCATTTCAATTTAATTAGTACATTAATAAATTTAAATTGATATTATATTGATTGAGTTTGATTAGAAAGTATTTAGAATAGAAAATGAGTATGTGAAATGAGTTGGTTGAATTGATTATGTTTGAAATGGATACGATTTTAATTGCAGGGGGTTTTATGTAAAAATAAGCATAAATGCTGTCGAAATTTTTAAAAAAAAATTCTGGAGTACTTGAATGAGTCCCGTTTCACTTTTAATACATGTTTTAGACTTCGAAAGTTAATTATAGGGACTTAGTTATTAAATTATACTATGAATGTTATTTTATTTGTGAATTATTCGTAAGTTGTCTGATATGTCCGGTAATGCCTCGTAACCCTATTTCAGCGATAGTTCGGGGTTAAAAAGTGTTACAATTATTGGTATCAGAGCTAAGGTTTAGCCGATTCTCAGACTAAATCAAGCTCGTAAATGAGTCTAGAAGTAGATGCCACATTTAAGTCGAAACTGAGTCGAGTTTTTGGATGCTAATATATTTATTTGATTTTGTTTTATAGATAAAATGTCAGATGAAAGAATGGATGATGAAATGTATACTAGAAGTCGAGAATTTGAAGAAACTGAATCCGTTACACCTAGTGTGAATCCGTTAGATAATCAACCTCCTAACGTAGGAAGAGAAAGAGATGACTCATAACTGTTAAGAGCTATAGCCGATGCATTACAGCGTGTAACGGGAACTGTACCTGTTATTACATCAATACCTACTATTAGAAGGGCCCCGATTAAAGAGCTACGAAAATATGGTGCCATGAAGTTTTTAGGACTAAAAGGAATTGATCCGTCCGCTACTGAAAATTGGACGGAATCAACAAAAAGAGTTTAGCAACAATTAGATTGCACCCCCGAGAGAGTCTAATATGTGTTGTATCACTGTTACAAGGAGAAATGTATCTCTGGTGGGAATCTGTGGTTAGGCATTTTCCGGATGATCAAGTAACCTAGGACTTATTTCAAAAAGAATTTCAGAAGAAGTATTGGGGAAATGTACATCGAAGAAAAAAAGTAAGAGTTTTTAGTACTGAAACAGGGTAATATGTCAGTACAGGATTATGAACGAGAGTTCTCTAGACTGAGCAGGTATGCTTCAGAATATGTTCCAACCGAGGCTGATAGTTGTAAATGATTTTTACAGGGACTGCGAAATGAAATCAAGATTCAATTGGTAAGTCTCAGAATTACTGAACTTGTTGATCTGGTTGAGCGAGCGAAAATGATAGAACAAGTACTGGGCCTGGATAAAAAGTCAGAAATGGGTAAATTAGCTGGGAAACGTATGGGAACTATTAGTTCTAATCCATTACCGAAGACATTCAGAGAATTAAGAAGTGGTTGGAGATCAAGCTTTTGTTCTGATAGGGGTGACAAAAGCAGAGGAAAACAAATTACTATCTCCACCGGTAGTGTAAAAGCTCCACCCCGAGAAAGTGAAAATTCTAAATGTAATTATTGTGGGAAAAGACATTTTGGTAAATGCTGGAAGAAAATTGGAGGATGTTTCCATTGTGGCTCTACTGAACACTTTGTTAAAGATTGTTCGGAAACTCAGAATAGTACACCTGCCACATCTCAGATATTAGTGTCGACTGCCAGAGGTAAAGGAATGTCTAGAGGAGGTTCTGTTTCAAGGAGAGGAGGAGCTAGTAGAGGCAATGATATAGCTACATAGCAATCTAAAGCCAGAGCTCTAGCTAAAGCTTATGTAGTCAGAACTCGGGAAGAAGACAATGCTCACGATGTGGTGACAGGTATATTTTTACTATATTTTGAGCCTGTTTATACTTTGATTGATCCTGGATCTTTACACTCGTATATTAATTCAAAATTAGTAGAGCTGGGGAAATTAAAAATAGAAATGTCTAAAGTCTCAATAGAAATATCAAGTCTATTGGGACAAATAATATTAGTTAATTAGGTATGCCCGAGATGCCCGCTAATGATATATGATAAAACTTTTCCAGTGGATTTATTAATAATGCCTTTTGGGGATTTTGATGTTATACTGAATATGGACTGATTAGTTAAACATGGGCTAATTTTGGACTGTTATAAAAAGAAATTCAGTGTTCAGACTGAAGATGGTGATAGTGTTAAGGTAAATGATAAAGCTTTATGAAATTGAAGCTTTATGATCAATGTCTAAGAATTATAATGAAAGAAGTTTATAAAGCTTCAATTTCATAAAGCTTTCTTAACATTGATCATTCCAGCTAAACGGAACATTCTTTGGAATAAATTTGTCATCAGTAAAGCTATTTTTGAAAATTCATTCACAAACCTTCGATAATACCTAGCTAATCCAAGAAAACTACGTACCTCTGACACATTTTTGGGAGTTTTCCACCGGACGATTGCTTCAATCTTCTTTGGATCAACTCTAATTTCATCTGCTGATACCATGTGACCAAGAAATACCTCCTCTGATAACCAAAATTTGCATTTACTCAATTTCCCATACAATTGTTTCTCTCGTAACGTTTGCAAAACAATTCGGATATGCTGCTCATGTTCAGATTCGGACTTTGAATATACCAAAATGTCATCAATAAAAACTACCACGAACTGATCCAAGTACAGCTAA
Source organism: Gossypium hirsutum (assembly GCF_007990345.1). Taxonomy (NCBI): domain Eukaryota; kingdom Viridiplantae; phylum Streptophyta; class Magnoliopsida; order Malvales; family Malvaceae; genus Gossypium; species Gossypium hirsutum. The sequence goes on from NC_053429.1 coordinate 124,851,887, forward strand.
AAAATTCGATTCATAAGATCCATAAAAGCAGCTGGGGCATTTGTTAACCCAAATGGCATCACTAAGAACTCGTAATGACCATATCTTGTACGAAATACTATCTTTGGTACATCACTTTCTTTCACCTTTAACTGATAGTAGCCCGATCTTAAATCAATCTTTGAAAATACTAAAGCTCTTTTCAATTGATCAAATAAATCATCAATACATGGTAACGGATATTTATTCTTGATTGTTACCTTTTTTAATTGTCGATAATTAATACACAACTGGATCGAACCATCTTTCTTTTTAACAAATAATACTGAGCTCCCCACGGTGAGGTACTAGGTCGTATAAAACCTCGTTCTAGTAAATCTTGCAGTTGTACCTTCAACTCCTTCAATTCAATAGGTGACATACGATATGGAGGTATTGCCACTAAATCTGTACCCAAGTATACTTCGTTCACGAATTCAACTTCCCGATCAGGAGGTAATCCAGGTAACTCTTCAAGGAATACATTAGGAAATTCACATACAGTTCAAATCTGACTACACTGACTTCCGACTGAATCAAAATTAATAACATATGCCAGATATGTTGTGCAACCTTGATGAATCAACTTATTAACTTTAATTGCTGATATGATTCAAGCTAACCCATTGGTACGGATTCCATTTACCTCAACACTATCACCATCTTCAGTCTGAACACTAAATTTCTTTTTATAACAGTTCAAAATTACCCCATGTTCAGCTAGCCAGTCCATACCCAGTATAACATCAAAATCCTCAAAAGGCATTATTAATAAATCTACCAGAAAATTTTTATCATATATCATTAGCGGACATCTCGGGCATACCTAATTAACTAATATTGTTTGCCCCAATGGACTTGATACTTCTATTGAGACTTTAGACATTTCTGTTTTTTATTTTCCCTACTCTACTAATTTTGAATTAACATGAGTGTGAAGATCCAGGATCAATCAAAGTATAAACAGGCTCAGAATACAGTAAAAATATACCTGTCACCACATCATGAGCATTGCCTTCTTCCCGGGTTCTGACTACATAAGCTCTAGCTGGAGCTCTGGCTTTAGATTGTTGTGTAGCTATATCACTGCCTCTACCATCTCCTCCTCTCTTCGAAACAGAACCTCCTCTGGATATTCCTCTGCCTCTGGCAGTCGATACCGGTCTTTGAGATGTGGCAGGTGTACTATTCTGAGTTTTTGAACAATCTTTAACAAAGTTTTTAGTAGAGCCACAGCAGAAACATCCTCCGATTTTCTTCCAACATTCACCAAAATGTCTTTTCCCACAATATTCGCATTTAGAATTTTCACTTTCCCGGGGCGGAGCTTTTACACTACCGGTGGAGACAGTAATTTGTTTTCATCTGCTTTTGTCACCCCTATCAGACCGAGAGCTTGTTCTCTAACCACGTCTTGATTCTCTGAATCTTTTCAGCAATAGATTAGAACTGGTAGTTCTCATACGTTTCCCAACTAATTTACCCATTTCTGACTTTTTATCCAAGCCCAGTACTTGTTTTATCATTTTCGCTCGCTTAACTAGATCAACAAGTTCAGTAATTCTGAGACTTACCAATTGAATATTGATTTCATCTCGCAATCCTCAGAGAAATTGTTTACAACTATCAGCCTCGATTGGAACATATTCTGAAGCATACCTACTCAATCTAGAGAACTCTCGCTCATAATCCAGTACTGATATATTACCTTGTTTCAGCACTAAAAACTCTTACTTTTTTTTCGATGTACATTTCCTCAATATACTTCTTCTGAAATTCTTTTTGAAACAAATCCCAGGTTACCTGATCATCCGCCAAATGCCTAACCATAGATTTCCACCAGAGATACGTTTCTCCTTGTAACAGTGATACAACACATATCACTCTCTCGGGGGGTGCAACCTAATTGTTGCAAAACTCTTTTTGTTGATTCCATCTAATTTTCAGCAGTAGACGGATCAATTCCTCTCAATCCCAAAAACTCTGTGGCACCATATTTCCGTAGCTCTTTAATCAGGGCCCGTCTGACAGTAAGTACTGATGTAATAGCAGGTACAGTTCCTGCTACACGCTGTAATGCATCGACTATAGCTCTTAACAGTTGTGAGTCATCTCTTTCTCTTCCTACGTTAGAAGGTTGATTATCTAACGGATTCACACAAGGTGTAGCAGATTTAGTTTCTTCAAATTCTCGACTTCCAGTATACATTTCCTGTTCAACATCATCCATTTTTTCATCTGACATTTTATCTATAAAACAAAATCAAATAAATATATTAGCATCCAAAAACTCGACTCAGTTTCGACTTATATGTGACATGTACTTCTAGACTTATTTACGAGCTTGATTTTAGTCCGAGAATCGACTAAACCTTAGCTCTAATACCAACAATTGTAATACTTCCTAACCCCGAACCGTCGCTGAAACAGGGTTACGAGGCATTACCGAACATATCAGACAATTTACGAATAATTTACAAATAAAATAACATTCATAGTATAATTTAATAATTAAGTCCCTGTAATGAACTTTCAAAGTCTAAAACATGTATTAAAAGTGAAACGGGACTCATTCAAGTACTCTAGAATTTTTTTTAAAATTTCGACAGCATTTATGCTTATTTTTACATAAAACCCCCTGCAATTAAAACCGTATCCATTTCAAACATAACCAATTCAACCAACTCATTTCACATACTCAGTTTCTATTCTAAATATTTTCTAATCAAACTCAATCAATATAAATCAATTTAAATTTATCAATGTACTAATTAAATTAAAATGGATAAACTTCTTTCATTATAATTCTTAAACTTGTAATGCTAACATTTTTAATTATTTATATTCAAAACATAATAACCTTTATACACATCTTATGTACATGCCGCATCACCAAAAGAAAATATGCATCACCAAAAGTTTACTGAAATCTGGTCTGGCTTTGGATGTTGGTTCAGTACTTGACTTCTACAACCTACGCACGGAAACAACCGTATGCTGAGTATGCATATACTCAGTGGTATCACTATAATTCAATTTATAATTAAATACATTAAATCACACACATACTTTTACATTACAATTATCATCACTTAATGAACAATTCAATCTTTTTATGTTGTCATTTGATTATATATATACTATTCTTATTTCTTTATTTCAATTCTCACCTTTCACATATGTCATATCATTCAAATTTAGTTTTATCAGTAAATTTATTTCATTTGTCCCTATTAACTTGACTCGGACTCAGTAGATACACGGATTCTAACCAACACACTAGTACGGTACATTGTGCCTTAACGGTATATAGTACCTAAATAGTAATCAATAATGGTAGCAGTAACAAAAACAGTATTCAACACACAAAGTGCTAAATCTGTAACAGTAAAAGTAACAGTATTCGACACACAGTGTCGAATTGGTAACAGTAACAGTAGTCGGCACATAAGTGCCTGATTAGTAAGCTGGCAAAAACCCGTACTCTTCCATATCCTATGGCATACCAACTATATCCGACTAGTTAATAAGGTATTTAATTCACTTTTCAGTACAATTTCCATCTCAGTTCAGTATCAAATATAATTCCTTATTTCAATCAGTTTCATAGTATTGCAGTAATTCATCACTTCAGTAATTTCATAGTTCAATGCAGTACACATAACAATATTCAGTAACTTCACAATTCAATTCAGTATTGAAAACAATATTCAGTATTCCATAATTCAGTTCAGTATCAGTCTCAATTTCAGTACCCAATCATGAATTTATCATTTTACTAAACACTTATCTTAAATACATACCACACATAATTAGTAAATTAAACACATAATAACGATAAAGTTTGAATTATAGTGATACAAACTAGAATTCTTTTCTGATTTAATCCTCGACAATCTTTTCTTTTCCTTTTTGGCCGATGCTTTAGGCTCGATATTAGCTACAAACAATTAAAATAATTTCACAATCATTAACACAACACAATTTAATTGCTGAAATTTTTATCTAACTTTTACTTTAATATCAAATTTAATCCTAACTAAACCTATATATTTTTCTTTCTCAATTCATACCTTTTTGCTACTCAATTTCTTGTCAAACTCACATTTAACTTGTTGGTCCCAATTCATACCCGGCCCAGACCCAAATATTTAGAACCCAAAATATAAAAACAAACCCATTAACCACTTAAACTAAACCTTAGGCCCAGTACATAAATAACCCAACACGCAAATCAGTTGACTCAGGTACCAGCAAACCCTAAACAGCAGCAGGTCGATGCGCCGCAAGCCAACTCGCACCTTCGAGCCGTGCGCCACCAGCAGTCCCTCTTTTTCGCGCCTCATACTCCCGATATATCCGCAAGTACACCTACAACAAGAAAAGACAACAATAGAATATTTTCATTGTATTTCTAGGCTATAAAAGGCCATTGTAAACAATGAAAAAGGGAGGTTTTTTCGGTCGGAATCAAGAGAAATACAGAAAAATATACCAGATTTCTGAGTAAACTTTTAATACCATCCAATAGAATCAAAAGTGATTATCGTTTTTTTTCAAGGTTTTTAGCCCTTTGTTGTGCATCTACATTTTTTTCCCTTCTTTTTCTTACTTTTGAAAATAATCAAACAAAGTTTTAAAAGAGAAAGGAGGGGCTTACCTGGACTCCCGTGCGTGCTACTGGCCACCAAATCCAGTGGTGGAGCGGCAGCGGTTGAAGGTTGCGATGATGGGCGTGGGTCATGTCCCTAGCAGAAGAAAAGGGGTGAAAGTCCCTTTGTTTTCCTTTCAATTTCAGCAAATAGAAATGGGGAGGGGTTTTCTTTAATTTTAGTTTTAAATGGCAGACAACCATCATTTATTCTGCCTTTAATTGCAAGGGGAATAGCTCCATTTCATTTTTTGGTTTTATTGCGCATTAGGTCCTCCCTTGTTGTGTGGTCACTTGATTGGGCCCTTTTGTGCTCTTTTCTTTTTTTCTTAAAATTGGCCCCGAATATTTGCGCGCCAATTCAATTTGGTACAAGCTGAAACGCTGTGTTTAAGAGGCTTGGGACATTTTCCATTTTGGTCCCCAATACGCACGTCACATTTCGGTCCCCCTAACCCTTTTTTTATTCCAATCTTGGCCCAATAACTCCCATTTTAATTTCAATTAAGCCTCATTTTGATTATTTAAACACTTTTAGCACAAAATTAATTATTTTTTTGTTTGTAATATTATTCTTTTATTTTATTTCATTATATCCTATTATTTTTTAGTTTTTTTATCCTACCATTTATTTTATTATTTTTATTATACTGTTATCCATTATATCTATTATTTTACTTGTATATTGTTTTGGTTCCCCTAATAATCTTTTTTTTTACAGTTTATTTTAAACTATTATATAATTACTATTAATCCTTTTTTTAAAAGTTAATTATTTTGATCTTTTATATCCATTGGCTATATTATTTATGTTTACCAATAATTATTGTCTTCTGTACTATTTATTTTAAAGTATCACATTGTTATTATTATTTTTCTTCTATACATTTTTATTAATTATTTTAATATAGTTTTTCCATTTTTTTATTTTACCATTCACCACTATCATTTTACTATATATGCATATTTACTAAAGTTTTATTTAATTATACTTATTTTTTCATTATATGTATATATTTTACTAAAAATTAATTATTTTTAATATAGTTTTTCATATTTATTATTTTTTTCATTTATTACCATTATTTTACTATTCCTATTTGTAATTTTTATATGTATATATTTTTCGCTAAAGTTTTCCTAATATAATTATTAATAGACCTACTATGTTATTTTATTATTTTTATATACCATAGTTTTTTTAATCGAATATTTTTTATGCTAAATTATTATTATTTATTATTTTTCACTTTCACTAATTTAGCATTGCTATTTTAACTTTACTATTATCGCTATATATATACATCATCATTTGACATATTATTTTCACTTCTATTATGCATTTTCGCATCGTTAATATCTTTATTGCTATGTTTGTTACGTTATTATATTTATTACTATTGTTATAGTTATTGTTGATTTTCCTTATATTTACTATATTCTAGGGGTTAATATATATACTGTCAAGTTTATTATTATACTGCTATTTTCATATTGCATGTTATCATTTTTTGTTAAGTTTCAACCACCCAAATTCATGTTATTCAAAGATTTATCCTCGATTGTTTTCAAAATAAAGGCAATATTCGATATTTAGGATCCTCGGGAGGATTGTGCCCTAACTTACTGGGTTCTGATTTTTCTCGTTGAATCTAAATAACCGAGTACCCTTCTCAAATTTAATTGTATGAGGTTCGAATAAAAAACCTATCCTTGGAAATTCGGGACGTTGCATCCTAACTTACTGGGTGTGGCATTGCGTTATATTGAGGATAGTGATTTCTAAAATCAAGGCAATATTCGGTATTTGAGAGTTCTGAGAGATTGAGCTTTAACTTACTGATTTCTAATTATTCATGAGTCCCGGATGACCGAATACCCTTCTCTTGAACCTCCACACATGAATTTTTTAAACCGAAAACCAACTTAATTCCGGAGGTCTGAAATGTTAGACCCTAACTTACTGGGTGTGGCATTCTCTCCTTCGAAATGAGTAGGTCTTCACATTTTATTTGAATAATTCTGATTTTTTTTCCTCAAACAAAAGGATCGTACTTTAAAATCTTTTCAAATTTCGACATCAAGACATCAACTAATCAAATAGGTACCAATTTTTGGGCGTTACGAGGGTACTAATCCTTCCTCATGCGTAACTAACTCCCGAGCCCATTTTCTCAAACTTAGCAGACCAAAAGAATTATTGTTTTAATAGGCCCAAATGTTTTATTAAAACGATTGATTTTAAGGTGGCCCAATCTCACCTCGAAAAAGATTGGTGGTGACTCCATTTACATTTTTAAATCGATCCTTTTTTTTCCAAAGATAAAAATGGTTTCGACATAACTATTTAATTTTTATCATATTTTCATAATTTCAAATTTATTTCAATTTAATCCGTAAAACTCAAAACTTATAGCTTAGTTTACAATTCAATCATTTATTCAATTCCAATCAAAATTTCTATCAAATAAACCCCCAATTCCATCATTTGTTCAACATAAACCCTACTCAAAAATCTATTAACTTTCAAAATTTCAACTTAAATCCAAGAGTATTTCACTCTAGGATTCCAAAAATATCAAATTTATAAAAAAAGGACTTGATTAAACTTACCAATTAAACTTCAAGCTTTAAAAGCTGAATTTTCCCTTTCTTCTTTTCTTCCTTTTTCTTTCCCACTTTCGAATGGCTTTCTCTGTTTCATTCTTCTTTATTTATTTATTTATTTATGCTTTAGTGCTTTATTTTATATTTATATTTAAGTTAATTTAATAATTATAACATATCTATTTAATAACAATATAATTAATACATTTGTATACATGTATCTTTGTACATTTGTACACTAATATTTCCATCCATTTGTCTTCTTTTTATTTATTTAACAAATAAAAATCTTATAATATCAATATTTAATTAATAAATATCTTTAACTTAAAATTTAAGTAAATACATAATTATAATACAAATATATATATTCATATTATTACAAATGCCATTATCTAATTTGTTTTTCATACCAAAAATCTTATAAAATAATAAATATCTACTTAATAAATAATACTTTTATTACAATTGTATTATACATATTATTAGACATGTATCATCACATTACCCTACATTTGTCAACTTATAAATTTATTCACTAATATAATATCAATTAAATAATAATCATCAACAGATATCTTTTACTTATTATTTAAAAAAATATACAAATATATTACAAGTATATTTTCTTGTATTTTACACATATATTTAATTATAACCGCATGTTTTGGTTTATTTACTTATTTAAGTTATAAATTAATAATATTATAAATTAATATATATATATAATTAAAACAAAAATCTTACATTTTAATGCATATATGTCGCCTCATTTCATATAAATGGCTTAATTGTCATTTTAGCCTCTTTTTTACTTTCTTTAAATCTATAATTAAGCTTTCACTCTTTATTCAATTTGATCCTTTTTCCTAATTACTTTAAATTAAGCTAAATTCACTAAATAAAAATCTAATTAAACACACTATTAGACTCATAATTACTCCTAATAATTATTTACTAACTCGGCTTACTAAGACGGAGGCCCGATAATGTACTTTTCTGATGCTCACGAATTTTGGGTCGTTACACAATACCTACTGATCCAACTGAATTAATTTGATCACCAATAATCTAACTGATATGACTATTAATCCAATTTTTATAACATTTTCTGTAACAGAACCTACTACATCTACTTGTGTGAATACATTCTAAAAACTAAAAACAATGAATATAAATGAGATAGATTATTTATTTTAAGTGGATTTTGAAAAGATAATTTTTTTTTTTTAAAATTTTATAAAAGAACTTGCATAAGATATTAAACATAATTATTATTTAATTTTTGGAATTTATTCTAACTTTTGTTTGATTTTCTTGTAAATGGAGTTTATGTTGGAAAATATTTTATTAATGAGAATATAAAATCAATTTGATTTCACAAAAATAATAGTTAAAAAAGGGCAACTGAGAGTGAGGCCCGAAATATGAAAGCTCAAAAACTTGCCAAAAGTTCAATTTATTTTGCTTCTGAAATATATTGGGATATTCTATCTTATTGTCTTTTTCTAATTTTTGATTAATAAAGTTTGAGGAGTTTTGTTAAAAAGAAAAAATTGAGTTGCAGTTCAAGATATTGGAGACTCAATTCTTCAGATTTATTTAAGATGTATTTTTTAACAAGTTTACATATTATTACTTTTTTTTTATAAAATATCATCTAATATATATTATTATTTTGAAATTAAAAATATATAAAATTTTAAAATATAAAAAATTAATAAAAAAGTTTTTACATCGTAAATGAACTTAGATGGATGGTTATCCAGATTTAAATGCATCTGGACAACTAATTTATCTCAATTCATTCTAGACCTCTTTTTTAGTTATTTTATAAATTTATAAAAAAAAATTTAATATTATTTTTTTTTCAAAATGTTATGGTCTTTTTTTTATATAGTGAGATTAGCTTATAGATCCTCGTGCCAAAAATTATATTTACTTCCCTTAATTTTTTACGGCGAGTTATGATAGGTTCTGATCATATCTGTCTTTTTCCTCCCCAAACTATAAATAGGAAGATAATGCGCTTCAACATACTTGAACTTGGTGAGTATGACTCCTATTTCAATCAAATTTGAGAAATAATCTTTCAGTTAAACTATTTATTTGTTTCAATCAAATTCTGTTTATTTATTTCAATCAAACTCTGATTAGTTTAGATTATTTTATTATTATTTGACTTATGAATTTAGCCTATAAATAGACTCTTTTACAACCTTAGAAAAATCATTAGATATTAGAACTCATAATATATTTAGAAAATTTTGTGTTTACGTTTTGATAGTTCTTTGTTTTCAGGTTTTCGAGGTTTAGTTTTCATCTCCATCTTTTGTACTCTTCGTTCTTTTGCCATTATAGTAAAATTATCTTTACCCGTGATTTTTTATTCTCTTTGGAGGGTTTTTTCACGTTAAATTTGTGTGTTCAATTTCTCAATTTTTTCGCTATTTTTATTTATTTATTGCTTAATCGGGTCGATCCCCAACAGAACTCGTGTCCTCTTGCATTAACAATAATATCTATACTAACGGAGCTAACACTCAATTTACAATCTATATTATATTTTAATGTAAAAGCTTATGGTTATAAGCCTGGCTTTATATTTATGAATTGAGCCGTGAGACTTCAATTTATTTCTCAAAATCCTTTTATAGTTTATAGGTTTACATTCTCAATCTATTAATTTGATTAATTTTTTAAAAAATTAGATAAAAATTTTAAATTTTGAATTAAATAGTTCGAGTTGTTTGAGTTAATTGAGTTATTCGGATCAACTTAAATAAAAAATCAAGTTTTTTTTGTTTAACTCGAATATGAATTACACAATTCGAGTTATCCAAAAATCCAAATAAGAAGGCAAAACTACGTTGTTTTGATAAATATTTATCTTTTCTACAGTTAAAAGTCAAAATCATTAAATTAAAAGGCAAAATTATGTCGTTTTGATAAATGTACCTATCAAGTTAAAAAGGCAAAACCATTATATTATTTATGTAGTTAAATAATCTTGTAATTAGTTTACTAGTTAAATAATAGGTCGATGTTAAACGCAACATTGAGTATAAATAATAGAATCTTTTAACTCGACTTGACTTGACTCAAAATTTTTTGACTCGATTTGGTTCCAAAAAAATTCAAATTGAGTTCGGTTCCTAAAATAGGATTCGCCAACTCAACTAACTCGAAATTTTTTTACTCGACTCTATCAAGTACTCACCCCTAGTCTAGATTAGAGGTGTTCATGGGTCAGGTCAGGCTGAGTTAGGTCTAGGCATGATACTAACACTTTATGCTTACTCAGGCTCAACTTAATCTGAAATATGGACTTGAAATTTTATTCAAACCCACCTATTTTTGTAAATAGCTAACTGAAGCTCATTTTAAGCCTACCTATATTTTTTAAAAAAATTAAAATATATTTATATTATTTTTAATTTAATATTTAATTTTTTATTTATTAAAAATTTATAGCTAGTGATCTTAACTCTTTTTTTTTTAGTGTTTACATTATAATAGTATTAAAAATTTAATTTTTATGTGTTCTAAACTACATAATATAAAACATTACAAATTAAAGAAAAAAAAATCAAGCTAGACCGAGCTCAAGCCTAAAAAATGGGATAACACGTAAGAGATTTTGAATCTTTTAAGATCTAAAAGCCTGAAAAGGCAAATCAAACTTTTCCAAAGTACATATATCAAATAATTCTCAAACTCCATATACCAAAAATTATCATTATATGTACTAATAAAAAAAATTAGTACATCAAGCTCTCTTTCTTTTATTTATTTATTTTTCAATCCCCTTCATTAATATTCAAGTTTTTGTAAGACTCCATGGGCTTGCTAATTAGCTGTAGGCACAATGGCAGCCTTATTGAACCTACTGGTTAATGAATGAAGCAAGTATAACATGAGCAAATGAATGAATAATTAAAAGCTATACCTGAGCCTCGCCATCATGTTATTCAACTATCACTATTGGCTTCAAATACATATGATCAAATAATGTAATAGCAATGGAAAATCATTTTTATCTCAAAAAATTTTCCTCCCCTCTTCTATGCAACGGATAGAACAGAAGAAACACTGCTGAAGTCGGCGCCATCTGAGATCTGCACTAGTCGTTTGCTATAAAATGTTGTGAACATCATGAAAGTCCCTCATCTAAGAGGCTCCATATCCATCACGGTGCGCCTTTTGCCATCTCCATGCAGTCTTTAAACTCTCCTCGAGATCGGTATGTTGAGCTGTCCAGTTCAGTTCACGCCTGATCTTAGTTGGGTCACTAAATACTTCGGCGTAATCACCAGGTCGGCGGGGAAGATAATCAACTTTTATATCTACCCCTGTTGCTTTCTTACAGGCCTCTACAAACTCTTTTACCGATCTACCTTTTCCAGTGCCAACATTGTAGATTCCTACTTTACTGGGTTGTGCCTTTTGAAGAGCTTTAACATGAGCATCGACTAAGTCAGTAACATCGATATAATCTCGTATGCAAGTCCCATCATGTGTGTTATAGTCTGTTCCCTTGACCTACAAGAAACCCAAAAACTGGATTAGCAAAGATGCACCCCAAGTGGTTCATGGAAATTTTGGGTGATGAATCAATACCAAATTACAAAAACACATCAAGACTTTATCTTTCCCATTCTGCAGTGAAATCATTTTGAAGATAAAGAAAATATTGCAAACATGTGGACCGACAGTTGTGATGACATTATAATGAGTATAAAACAAACATCAAATAGGACATACTTGATTGAAAAGTACAGTTGTGACAAAAAAGTTCACAGTTCATTTTATCATATACATTAGATGACCTTTTTCACATAAAAAAAGAAGCATCATTGTTGAGCATGTGAAATGACAGATCATCATTCAGTCCAGGTCTTTGAAATCTTTCATGAGCTAAAAAACCAGCCTAAAGAATTTAAAAAAATGCTTGCAAAGCTGATGATCTCAGCAGGAATATATATATAAATACATATCATACACCCAAAACATCAGCTTCTGCAAAGTCATTATCTACAAACATGTTTCAAGGAAAAGATGAAATGAACACATTATAAATGTTCATCAAAATTTCCATGGCAGCTATTGAACCGTAGAATTATTTATACTTGTTTTGAACATCTCTATTTGTTATTCGCACAGAGCCCATTATCAATTTGATTGAGACCAAATTAGGCCATCCATTTGAAGAGGGTAAAACTCTCACAATTATCCAATTTTACATCTGCATAGATTGCTTGAGCCTTAAAAAAGTGCTGCTGCTGCTCTCGATATTTAAAATTAACAGCAGAACTTTCAGTAAGATCTCCACGATTATTTTATGTTCAATATCTTGCTAAGGTCCCTCAAACTGCAATAACTAGAAATATAGCTAGTCGTATTTCTAGTTATAAACTTGTATATAAGCTGCACTATATTGTTCACTTCTTGACCTCAAGTTTAGCTAGAAATACAAAGCAATCACTAAAGATGAGAAAAGTGGTAAAAGAAATAGAATACCTTTAGACCAGGCATAATACCACGAGCTGCATCAAAACAAGCACCTGAAATTCGTCCATGCTCACGCAACTCAGGTCTGGGAGCTTCACCTAATCTTCCTTCAGGATCTGACCCAATCACATTGAAGTATCTGAAAGATGTTCACCAAAAACATATGAATTTGTAACCAATGGAAATTTGTTGGACTACCAGGAATTTCTGGTTAGATCCCTACACGTTGTTAATCATAACCATCTGAATAAGCAACATTCTAAGCTTATTTGACCTATAATCTTGAACTACAGATTGCCGTTGTTACAATTACTTACATATGCAGCTTAAACGTTCAAAGTATGTGTCTTATATATGCTAGTCTTAGCAGGCAAAAATATCACAACATGATGAATAACTCCCTCCAAGTATACAAAAAAGCATAAGAATCTACAAGCAAATATAAATACTTAGTTTTGGTTGAAGACTTGGAAGACTTAAGTGATATCATTAAGCTCAAAAAGTTATGCATGTTTAGATAAAGAAAACAAAGGAGTAAGTATGAAAACCGTGTCAAGAAAAACTAAAATGCATTATCAAGATTCTAAACAAATAGACAAACCTTAGGATCATAACTGCCATGTCTGAATTCTTGGAGAAATCCAAGATGATATCTTCTGCCATCTTCTTAGCTTTTCCATATGGATTGATTGGAACCTGAGTTGGTTCAAAACAAATGTTAGTTGCCTTGCATTATAACCATACATACCTTGAAAACAAGTTGATAAAGGTCTGTCCTCTAGTTTATTGGCCTCAAACAAAAAATTCAAGAAATAACTAAGCATAAAACCAAGTTTACTTGCCTGTCGGGTTTCTTCCGTGATTGGCATCTTTTCAGGCTCCCCATATGTGGCACATGTACTAGAGTATATCAGAGTGTTAACACCGTGAGCAGCCATTGCCTCTAACACCACCAAGGTGTTTGAAGTAATGTTGTGATAATACCTGCACATCAAGGCCAAACACACCGTAGAGAACATATTAGTTTAAATAGTACAGATTGAGAAGTTTCAAATAATATTTAAGTAGTCAATCATGCAATAACATTTCACAACCACAGATTTAGGAGCCAATCTTAATCCACATTGATGTATTCAATTCTCCCTAAATACTCAAAAGAAAAGTTACAACAGATGCTGATGCATTTTCCTCAAAACAAGCGTGTGAAAACATCATGATTTGTCATGGAGGAGTTAATGAAAATAGAAAGGGACATGTAGATGATGCTATCAGTGGCAGTGCCGGTAGTTTACTGAAAAGTAGCAAAAAGGTTGTGGCTGACTAGCACAGTTGATTAGAAGAAAGCACATATAAAGGATACAACAAGCGGACCTCCATTCCAAGGTCAATTTCTTTTTCATTTTGAACAGTTAGGTAAGAGAAAGAAAGGGCAGTAGACAATTCTAAAGGCCTTCTACATAGATGTCAGGATGTTATCAAGCATATTTGGTAAAACAAGCTCATCTTCAGATACACCTAAACAAAATGAATCCAAATTAAATTTCCTTCGGAAATCTAGCGACCCAAAATAGCTCCTCTAAACTGCTAGTTCAGTGACGAGAAAGTTTTTAGCTTCCTTTCAAGTGCTTTCATAAATCATGGCAACTGCAGCTACAAAACTTAATTAGTTGAATTGAGTTGACCTTAGAAAACGGAATATCAGCCATGTAATTTGTAAACAAGGCTACAAGCTTAGGTGGGAAAAAAGGGCGCCCATCAACGACGCAAATGAAGTATATACTCCCTGCACTCATTCAGAGCACTAAAGGACACATTAAAGCTCTTCAACTAAATCAGCTCTTGTCAAATTACCAGTTTTTTTTTTGCATAAAACAGCAGATTGAACAACCTACTTCACAGCTCATCTGACCTATATTAACTATGCTGATCATAAATCAAAAAGGAGACTTACTTGAGAGGATCAAGTGTACTCTCCCCAACATATGCAACAGCCGCAAAGTGTATTACAGCGTCAAATGCATTTTCTGAAAATATTTTATTTACCTAAAACATAGGATCAAGGAAAAAATAAACCATATCCATGTTTTAATGCCTAAATTTGATCATTTAAAAAAAATAATCATAATAAATTTCACTAAAAGGATACAGCTTTTGCATCCCCCAGATCAGCATAAATGAATTGAAGCCTTCCTGGTTCTGGAAATAACTCTTGTAGAACCTTAACGGCACCTATGTTTCCACGTGAAAGATTGTCCTACAAAGGAGATAAGTTCTTCCTTTAAAATCCAGATAATTATGCACAGGCTGTGAAAGATTACAAAAGGAGATAGCTACATTCCTAAACCAAAAACATACCACAATAGTTACACGGTATGACTCCTTCAAAAGTCGTAAAGCAGCATGTGAACCAATATAGCCAGCACCACCAGTTACAAGAACATGAGTTACACCTTCTTCATGTCGGGAGAACTGGAAAGAAGTCAAAAATGAAAAAAGAAATTGTCAGAAGTTGAAAAGTTATATAACTAAAAACAGCCATTCCTACAGAAACAACAGGAGTACGGTACTGATTTCAAGTTTCCATATGAAGTAGCAGCAACTATAATTTTTCATCTTGTAGAAGTGAAGATGATATTAACCATATGCAAAGGGAAAACAACACATCCATAATCAAGTTGACAGCTTGATTAAACTAAGCCAACAGCAAGAATGAATGAATCCTTAAGAAGAATGGCATAGGGTCCTGATATGACTGCTCTTGTAACCCCAGAAAATATACATCCATTCATAACAACTACCTTAAAAAATGGTTAAAAAACAATAGCAATAATTCAATTATCAAAGTTAACAAAAAACCAGCATGACAAACATTCAGAATAATCTTTTGATAACTGATATTCTAGAGTGAACAAATAGCAGGCACCACGGCAGAATAAAGAGGGAAGTTGAAGAAATAGAGATTGAACCAAGAAGATACCTGACTTGGAGTACCGAATGTGGGAGATTGCTTGAGCATGATGATGCAAACGGCTGTAAGGGCAGCAGCCATAAGGATTTTTCCTACAAAATTGCTCTTCCTTTTGGGATCATGGTATTCCATGCCTACATGCAAAACACAAACAACAATTTTGAATTCAGAGAAATCATTGTAAAAGCATTAAGATACAAGCAAATCAACTTCCAAATTCTGAATAACTTAAGCATATTTTAAATTGTAAACTTAAAAAGAATTACAATTTTCTACATTCAGTGACAAACTGTTACTAGGATTCTGGAAGTAAAATGGTAAAATGAAATTTCAAGAGGTTTGTCATAAGAATTTTTTTTCTTTTCCAAATTTAAAGCTTTCTAAATGAAAATGGCAGGATTAAGTCCCAAGACAATGGCATGAACAAGAAGAAGATGAAAAACAGTATAAATCATAAAACTAAACAAAGAAAATTGGGTTAGAACTGAAGAAGAGAGAAAATGTTACCAGCAAAAGGCATAGATCTGGTTGACCTTGTCTGGCTTCTTCCTCTGGCAAAATTTAGCATTTGGAAATAGCTTTCCTAGGAATTGTGTTCAAACTGGCAAGAACCTGAATTTATGTCTAAATTTCAGTGATCCACCAAACACCCTTACTTGGAAATATTCTGCCAAATTTGCTGCAAATACTATAACAAAAAAGAATTAACAAATTTCTGAAACATTAAGAGACCCAAAAACCAAAATAAAGAAAAAAAAAACAAGGTAAAACAAAATTCCAAAAAAATGGGCCCTGCATCCATAGAATTTATAAAACAACAATAAAAAAACAGCACAAAATGTTGACTAACAAAATTATTATTACTATTATAAAAAAAATTAAAACCACAAAAAGAAAACCCAGGAATTTCTTCATACCCCAATTCTAAAGTCTCTAACTACAAAAAAAATAGAAATAAAAATCAAATAGATGACAAAAATAGAAATAAAAATTCGTTTTTTATTCTTTGTCAGAGCATGCCTATTCAAGGCACTAGAATTAAAATAAATAAATATTAACACAACAATAAAACATATAATTTGATAATCAATCGTTTTATTTTATTTTTTTCCTTAATAAAAAACAAACCCAGTTAAAAAAATCAAGTTAGAAACCCAAATCACCCATGAAAACAAACAACAAAATAAACCCATCGACGAAATTTGATCGTTCTCAAGAAAAGATAAAGCAGCCTTTAATGGCAGAAAACACAAAGAATTTTACCTGAAAATGGAAATAAAACGAACATTCAAATGGTTTGAAGGTAGCCAAAAGAAAAAAATTTAAAAGAAAAACAAGAATAGGAAGAGAGGATTATTACTATCATCAACAAAACGATCTAATATCATATATATATAATATAATACATGCAAATATACAAATGCAAAATATATTTCTTAACGAAAAGTAAACGCCAAAATAAATAAATTAAGAAAAAAAAAACCACCCACGATGATTGAAGACGTGAGAGCGAAACAGAGGAAAGGGAAAGAGTAGCAGCCGGTCATACACTCATCCGCGTACGTTTGAATTATAAAGAGATGAAGAGTTCTAAATATATATTTTTTATTTAAATTAAATAAATAAAAATTAGAAAAGAAATTGTGAAATACTAAAATTTAAGCGGAAATTTCTCCTTGTCCAATGGTGACATGTGTCACTCGATGAACCGATTAACCCAAACAAGAAGTTGAGACTTGGGGTTTAAATTTGACTATAAGTAAAATTCCAATTCGGGCTCTTGTACTAAGAATTTAATTACATTTTATTTTTTTTATTTAAAAAATGAGCAGAGTAGTCCTTGTATAATTAAAGAGTAAATAAGTCATTCTGTTAAAATTTTTATAAATTTTTACTATTAAAAATTGGTTCATGTACGTTAGCATTACGGTACATGTGGCACATCACGATCACTGTTTAGTTATTCTGTTAGTCATGCTAATTTTCAATAGTAGAAATGAATTAATTTTTTAACAGAAATGATTAATTTACTCTTTTATCTAATGTTTAAGGACTAATTTGCTCAATTTTTTAATAGAGAGAGAAAAATGCAATCTTATACCTAGTACAATGGCTTCCATGATAATTTTACCGCCAACATTTCAATTTATTTCATGATAGTTATTCTGTTAGTCATACCAATACTTCATATTACATAATGTGCCTAAAAATCAATTTTTAACAGTAGAAATAAATGAAAATTTTAACATAATGACCAATTTATTCTTTTATCTAACGTACATGGACTAATTTATTCAGTTTTTAAATAAAAAAGACAAAATCTAACCCGACTCCTAATACAAAAAACTTCTACTATATTTTTACCTATCGAAAACGACTCAAATAAATTAATAATTAATTAATTAATTAATAAGAACCAATAAGGGGGGGGGGCATTTGGTCATATAGGAATAGGGAATAAGGTGTACATAAAATAGAGGCATAAATGATGATGGTGGGACTATGTAGTCTAATTTATTTCTACAATACAACCACCGTGACCTTTTTCTTTTTCATTTTTTTTATTTTTATTTCCATATTCATGCTTTCACGTTGAATTAAGATACTTTAATTTCACATCAACTTATTTAATTAATTTTAATTAATAATAAATTATGCAAGTAATTACCCCAAAACATAATTTTTCAATTTGGGGTAGGGAGCCCTTGGATTAGGACACAATCACGATGTAGGTGGAAACATAATTATTATGTAATAAATAATTTATAAAAATTGAAATAAAAAATAAATGAGACTTTAATTGAAATGATAAAATATGGATGTAAAAAATGTTAATGCAATGAGTTCAAATCATATTATATATGTATATTTTCTTATTTTCTTATATAAATTGATATGAAAAGATAAAATCATCTCTGGATAATACAATTTATTTTATAAATCATGATATTTTAGTTATTATCCAATTAAATTAATGTTCGATTAATTCATAATATGAACTCAATCAAGTGTTTAATATATAGTATATATAATATACATACTAAAAAAAATCAATTTTAAATTATTAATATTAATATAAAATTATCTTAATTTTTTAATGATAAGGATATTTTCCTCACTGCTAATAATTGTTTTTATTTATTCTAAATTTGGAGAATGGGCAATGTCATAGGTTACAAAGGTTTATACTCATAATTTTAAAAAATTATAAAATAATTATTGAAGTATTTAAATATTTTCATTTAAGTCATTAGACTGTTAAATTTTTTTATAAAGTTCAGTGATAATCAGTACGGTGGAACAATACCCATCGATGAGTAGAAGAACATATCTCAGATCCAAGTGCATCTGATGGTCAATGTCAGAGTCGGAGAAGAAAACTAGTTGAATTTTTGTTTGCAGATTCATGATGTTCAAAGTTGTTTCATTAAAAAAAAACCCAAACTGTAGAAGAAGAGGGAAGTTTACCCATCTGGTTGGTGTTGGGGGTGAGAGTGAAGAAGGCCATGCATCGACAATTCTAACAACTCAAGTAATTTAATGATCATTTAGTAATTTTTTTAAAATTAAATAATTAAAATATAAACTTATTAATAATTCATTTACCTTTTTTTTCACCTTTATTTAATTAATTAGTAAGGAATCCAATAAAGTCCAAGATGATGGTAGACAATAGAGTACCAATTAATCATAGGAGTTGTTGCTAACAAGATTGACAACACACTGCCACCTCAATTCACCTTTTTTTTAATATATATTTTCATTTCTTTGGTACACTAACAAATATTTTAGTTATATACTTTTCCAACCTTATAATATATATGTATATAATAAACTCTTAATTTGCAAACCAAATCAAATATTTTACCAATATACCAACATAATATATTTATAAAAATAAAAATATATATATTTGTCCTCATTTGTCTTTTCATTAATTAATAGATTTTTGTTGATTGAGTCTTATCTCGATTGACATCACGCTGAAACACATTATCCTACTTTTTAAGCGTTGAGGATGAGCTATAAGTAATTATAGACATTGTATAAAAAAACAGATATAATAAGAAACTATAATAATTTTTTTTAAATTAATAGGTTTTTCCTACATATTTATTCTTTATTTTTTAGGTTAATGACTTTAACTACTTTAACTTCATTTATTCTTTATTCTCTATTTTTTAGATCTCACATGATATGTTTTTTTTTCCCTAAAAGCTTAATCCACCATTTAGTATACATCTGATCATTGTTCGAGACTCGTTCGAAAAGTAAGAGGATTTGGGTAAAAGTATAGATTTGAAAAATGAGTTTGGGCAAAAAAAAAAACTCCTACTATCTCGACTATTTTCCCTATAGTTTTGTCACTATTTTAGTGTTGTTTCATTGTTATATTGCTATTTTATTATTATTATTTGGATATTGTATAACTATTATTTTATTGTTAATTTTGTTATTATTTTAGAGGTATTTACTTGTTAAGTTGTACTAATCTTAGTGTTATTTAAGTATAAATAATTTTTAAAATTTATTTCAATTTATTGGGAAACATTTATTTTAATATTTTTAGTGTAATTGATGTATTATATTTTTTAATTTTGTTTTATATAAAAATAATAATATAAAAAATTAATATAGGCAAGCCGAGCCGGGCTTGAGCAAAATTTTAAGCTGTGCCCGAACCTAAAATTCTATTAAGGCCTAACCCGAATCCAACCCGACCATAATCACCACTAATTTAGTACTTAGTTTAATTTTTTTCAAAGTCATATTTATATATATTTTTATTCAATGTATTACTTGTATTTAAAAAATATTCTACATTTTCATACTTGAAAATAACCAGATTGATTTTTAAATATTTAATTTAATCTATAAAGAAAATTATAATTGACTAGGGCCAACGTCTGGAGGTAGGCAGCGCCTCCCCATAAATGAAAATATGTAAAATTTAAGTTAATATATAGTAAAATTGTAATTTGACTCTCAAAAATAATAAAATTATAATTTAGTCCTTATGAAAACAATAAAATTATAAGTTAATACAATGATAAAATTACATTTAAGCTCTCATAAAAATTGTAATTTAATTTTGCCTCTTAAACAAAAATTTCTGGCTTCGCCCTTGTAATTAACTAATAATATTACCAATTAACTTTTATTAAGTCAATTGCAGAACTTGGAAAAAGTTCACAACTATCAAACTATAATTGACAAATTAAATACAAAATTAAACAACCTCGCAATCAACATAAATTCTATTAACAAAATCACGAAAATTCAAACTTAATAATGTTAGCAATTAATTTTGTCAAATATAGATATCACATTGGATGAAAAACACAAATATTACATAAAAAAAAAGTGTCAAAATCGAATACCAAATGATATATCGAGTCTTTTCTAAATTATCTATAAACCTCTCAATTCTATGACGGACTAAATTGGAAGAATGTAACACAACTTGAAGTTGCAACAACAACAATAACCATTGAGCTAATGCTAGTAATGGAAGTGAGTTAAAAAGCTACTATAGTTTACAAAACTGAAGAGTTAGTCGAATTATCGATGAACACGTAAGCTTGAATCGCTAGTTTTTTTAAATATGTTGCATACAAATGGTTTATCTGTAACTTTTGTTAATTATTTGCATATAAATTATCGAGTTATTAATTTTAGACCAATGATTTAACTGAAAAGTTTAATAATGTTATTCAATTGGACTAATTTATCAATTTTTGTAAAATACGATGATTAAAAATTGACAATTAAAGTAAATTGACTAACTTCATAGTTTTTTCAAAAGTAGATGACTGAAATTCATAATTAGATCAATATCTATACTTATATAATGTGCTTGATTGAGTTGGTATCATGGGTCAACTCGACACTAATTTGATTAGGAAAATTACATAAAATTGGTTTTTAATAAAGTAATGAATATTAATATAGTGATGTTTTTTTCTTTCACTATTTTTATATGAAATGCTTAAATAAAATAATTAAAAACGAGATGTCTAAGTATTGTTAATATTTTTTTATGAACATAACTTTCATTTTTTTCACCCATATAGTAAGTGTGACAAAATTTAGTATTTATTGTGATTATTAATTTATGTTATATTTGTATTTGTAAAATTTTATATGGGTAAACTACATTATTAATCACCCAACTCTTAGTAAATTTCTTTTTTAGTCACCAACTGTTTAATTTTGTCTTTTTTTGTCACCAACCGACTAATAATGGCAACATTTAAAATTAGCATAATAGCAACTTAACCCATCAGTATTTATAAATTATGCCAGTTTAGTCTTAATTCTTAAAAAATTAGTAATTTGGTCTTTTTTTGGGGGAATTTTTTTTTGTGACATCGATGGTTAATTTTAAAAGAACGAGAAAAGATGAAAATTATTATATTAGATTTTCAGCATTTTCATATTTTGTATACTTTCAATCAAATTTAGATTATAAATTTGTTTTATTTAGCTTTTCAGGTGAAAGAGTCACAAAGAAAAGTAAAGCTTGTTTTATTTAGCTTTTCAGGTGAAAGAGTCACAAAGAAAAGTAAAGCTACAAAAAAAGACCAAATCACACAATATGTAAATATTGAGGGTTAGATTTTTTAGAAAAATGACTAATTTGACCCAATGTATAAATGTTGATACTTAAAGCTGCTATTATACTAATTTTAAAAACTATCACTGTCAGCTAGGGGTGTTCAAATTTCAGTTAAAACCTAATTAACCGACCGAACCGATCTAATTTAGTTAATCGGTTGATTAATGATTTTTTGAAAGTTTGATTATCGGTTAATTCAGTTTGAAATGGGTAATTAACTGAATTTAATAATTAATAATACAAATTATATGTAGCAAATGAACATTATCAATTTATTTATTTTTTGATATGTTTTATACTAGTTTTAACAAAAAAATATATATAAATTTTGATTAATTTGGTTAACCAACCGAATTAATCAAAATTTTTTGGTCTAGTTAAATTTTTTGAAAAAAATTCGGTTCAACTAATGGTTAAAGGATTAAAAAGTTTAATTAATATTAGTTCAACTCGGTTAACCGTTTGAACACCATTATTGTTAGCCAGCTGATGACCAAAAAAATAAAATTAAATAGTTAGGTGGTCAAAAAAAAATTTACTAATAATTATGTAACTTTTCATAATTAGGTGATCGAAAAATAAATTTACTAATAGTTGAGTGGCTATTTTATAACTTTTCATAATTAAATAACTAAAAAAGAAATTTACTAATAATTAAGTGACTATAAGTATAATTTACCTATTTTGTATTTAAAAATGAAAAAAATTTGAAAAAGAAAGAAACAAAGAAAAAGGGAATGAGAAATGGAAAGGGCAACCGACAAGATGCGAGTGTGTTGGAAAGGACGGACCCATTTACCAAAAAGGACATCCTAGGAGGCTGCCACGTTATTACATTATTTTTGAGACCATCACCACCTAAAAAGTACCAACACCAACATTTACAAAACAATGTCAAACAAAACAAACCACTTTTTTTTTTAATTTCCCTTTTACCCCTTCCGCTCCTTTGCTGTCGGTTGATGACTCTATTTATTAATTAGAGGTTTGAGATCCGAGAACTTTTTTTCCGATTAAAATATATCATAACTCTTCGTAGTTTTTATAATTTTAAAATTTAGTCTTGATATTTTTAGTAGCGTTGTTTTTCTCGAAAGATGATTTATATAATATAATTTCGAGGTTTAAATCTTATCAAAGGTGAGATGCATGCTCAAGTCCCTTTAGTGGGAAGGTGAATGTCCTCGTATGATTAGGGGTGTTTAAACTTTGGTTAAAATCGACATAATCGATTAAATTGATCTAATTCGATTAATCAGTCGAAAGTTATTTAATAGTTTTTTAGAATTTTGGTTATTGGTTAATTTAGTTTAAAATCGAGTAATTAATCGAATTAACTGAACTTAATAATGAATATTATGTGTAAATTTCAAGACTTATGTAGTGTTTTTAATCATGTAGTGTTTCAAGAAATAAAATTTTGATTAATTAGATTACCTTTCAAGACAAAAAAAAATATTTCGATTTAGTTAACGGTTAAAGGATCATACATTTCGATTAATTAAATAATACTAGTTCAGTTTGGTTAATAATTGAACTGACTGTTTGGAAACCCCTAAATATGATCAAGGTGCTCTCAACTCTATCAACTAAGCCTTTAGGGCAATCACTTACGACATGTTGGCTTTCTACAAAGCATGGAGAGACAAAATCTTCCCAAGGGACAATACCTTTAGTTGTTGGGGTTCTACCAATTGCTTGGTAGACGATACTTCAAAGACTTTTTTCAAAGTAGTCGGCTCTCCTTAATAGATTTGAATTTCAAAATCTAAAAATTAGATGAACTAAATTCTAAATTTTTGAAAAGTACTTGAACTTATAACATATTTTAACCTTATTTTTAATATAATTATTTTTCTTTTATAATTATTTTTAAATTCATTAAATTGCAATACTCTTTAAAAAAAACTATTTATTCGAACAAAAAGAATACTAGCAGGGATTTTTTTTTGTGATTATATATTTTGATAATTTTTAAAATTGTTTATCTAACCTTATTTTTATAATTTAATTTTTATATTTTTATAATATTATTAGTTAATCTAAATAATTAATATTATTAATTTTTCATTTATAATGTTGTGATTATATATAATTTAAATGCCTAAACAGTGTGGGGATTTCATTTATACAAGGTTCTTAAAATTCTAAAAGTGAATTTATTTATTTAGATAAAAATATGCGAGTAATATATATTTTTTAAAATTTTATTTTTATAAATATAATGATACACATATCAAACATTTTTTATATTATTTATTTTTAATATAATTATTCTTATAAATGTACGAGTAATATGTATTTTTTAAAATCCAAGAATTTTATTTTTTAAATAATTATTTATTTAAAAAAAATAATTATAATTACTAGTATTTTGAATTCATCAAATCTAAAATATTAGCATTTTAAAAATCTCCAAATGTTCAAAATTCTCTGGCCAAACAA
The DNA here is from genome assembly GCF_007990345.1 of Gossypium hirsutum. Classification (NCBI taxonomy): domain Eukaryota; kingdom Viridiplantae; phylum Streptophyta; class Magnoliopsida; order Malvales; family Malvaceae; genus Gossypium; species Gossypium hirsutum. The sequence continues at coordinate 124,876,706 of NC_053429.1, forward strand.
ATCTAAGGGTGTTAGAGTTCGACACATAATTTTTGGGATTCGCTTGCATTTTTTTTATATTATAAGATAATGGTTAAATTTTTAGAATTTAAATTTATTACATAATTGATCCTTTATTTTTATAATGTCATTAGTTAATCTAAATAACAAAATTTAGAATTTAAACTTTTAACATAATTGGAATTTGACAGAAGAATTTGACAGAAGAATTTGATTAGTGATAATAATAGAACCAACATTTTTTAATAACAATGTTGAGAAACTAAAGGTCTGAAAATTAAAAAAAAATTCAAATATATGAAATATATAAAGATTTAAAACATATTTGAACTTTCAATTTTTTTAAATAATCTCATAATAGATTCTGATCATATCTATTATTTTTTTATATAAGTCTTAGAACTACCTATAGCCTCCCCCAACCTATAAATAGAGGTGTTCATGGGCCGGGCCGGGTCATGCCTAAGCATGATATTAATATATTTATTTTTGACTAACTCAGCCCGACAAAAAATGCCCAAATCTGCTCATATTTACAAAAGACTAACCCAAATTCATTTTAGCCCTACCCATATTATTTTTTAAAAATATCTATATTATATCATTTTAATGTTTAATAATTTATACATTTTTATTTATTAAAATTTTTTATATAGCCATCTTAACATTATTTTAATGTTTACATTAGAGTAGTATTATATATTTTGTATAGGTTTTTTTTAATGTGTTTTAAATTACATAACATAAAGTATTATAAACTTAAGAACAGGTCTGGCCGAGCTCAGGCCTTGAATGTTAAAGCCTGAGCCCGACCCGTATTTTAAACAGGTCTAATTTTGTTGCCCAATCCCATTTTTTGGGCTTAATATTTTTACCCAAATCCTCCCAAATTTTGGACGGGCGTTCAAGCCTGAGCGGGTAGCCCAACCCATGAACAAATCTACCCATAAATAGAAGGATAATGTGCTTCAGCACACTCTAACCCATATTCTCTTGCATTAATAACAATGTCTATGCCAATTGAGTTAAGACTCAATCCACGTACCTTTAAAATTTTTAATCAATAATTTAATATAAACAAATAGTCCAACCATATTAGTATATAATAAATGTCATCCCCAGTTTCTCAAAAAAAATTCATATTTCTATATATGTAAGAATATTTAATGGATCACATTAAGTTTACATTACCATTTTATGTACTCAATTTGATGATAAACAAACATGTAAAGAATAAAGTGCCTAACTCTTTTTAAGGGAATTGAATATTAAAAATTCTGTCCGATTGATGTTTTTTTTTCTTTGGGTACATAATTAGACAAATCAAACAATATTAAAAAATCTATAAATATCTAAATCAAATAGGTTAGGGGTGGCCCCATGTTAGGTTTAGGAAGCAATCAAAGAAATGGGACAAGTCGGGTCTTGAATGTTTAAGTTTAAGCTCGACTCATATTTTAAAAGGGTCTAAAATTTTTGTCCAATTTCATTCTTCAAGCCTAATATTTTTACCTAAATTCTCCTAAATTTTGGGTGAGTCTTCGAGTCTGGGTGGATAATCTAACCCATTAACAAGTCTACGTATAAATAGAAAGATAATGTGCTTCAGTGCACTCAAACCTACATCCTCCTTAAGCTCGACTCATATTTTAAAATGGTCTAAATTTTTGTCCAATTTCATTCTTCGAGCCTAATATTTTTACCTAAATTCTCCTAAATTTTGGGTGGGTCTTCGGGTCTGGGTGGATAATCTAACCCATTAACAAGTCTACCTATAAATAGAAAGATAATGTGCTTCAGTACACTCAAACCTACATTCTCCTATACTAACAACAATACTTATGCCAATCAAACTAAAACTTAATCGACATATCTTCAAAATTTTTAAATCAATAATTTAATATAAACAAATAGTTAACTCAAAATTAAACATGAGGAACCATAGTACTATATAATAAATGTCATCTCCAGTTTCTCAAAGAGTTTTTTTTTCATATTTCTATATATGGAAGAGTATTTAATGGATCATATTAAGTTGACATTATCATTTTATGTATTCAATTTGATGATAAACAAACATGTGAAGAATAAAGTGCCTAACTCTTTTTAAGGGAATTGAATATTAAAAATTCTGTCCAATTGATGTTTTTTTTTCTTTGGGTACATAATTAGACAAACTAAACAAAATTAAAAATTCTATAAATATTAAACAAAATTAAAAAATCTATAAATATCTAAATCAAATAGGTTAGGGGTGGCCCCATGTTAGGTTTAGGAAGCAATCAAAGAAATTTCACATGGGTTGACTTTTCCAACTAAATTAAGACTTAGAATTAAGAATTTAGAAGATAGAAGTTTACTTACAAATATAATTACAAAGCAAATTGCTTTGTTTTAAGTGATATGGGTTTGGTTTGAATTGATTTTAAAAATATGTAATTATTATGTAATATTTTAGCTTTTAAAATATTGAATAAAATTTTTTATAATATAAAAATTGGGATGGCTTATTACGGCGACTCACATTAAAGGGGATGCAGAAAGCCACTAAGAATGGTGATTTCTGAGGGCTTCATGAGTTTGGAGGCTTCTTTAAAGGGATTTGACAGATATTTAATAGGTTTCTTGTGACGGAGAAGGATTTTATAGAGGAGGGGGATCTTCGGCATGGGTCCCAATGGAATGATGTCTTACTATATATAAGGTGATTGTAGAGAAATGGCTATAGAGATATGGGTGTTTCATTAGTATGTAATAGGATAATTTGATGGTATTGGGGTATAATAATTGTCCCCTAATTTAAAATAAATGTATAAAATGAACTTTTTTGAGACTATAACGTTGAGGCCATTGAGGTGTCATTCCTTTCGTAAAAGTAGAAGTTTTTATCGTTTGAAATACTGATGATGAAGTTTAATTGCATTCTACTTAAGATATTATAGGTTTTGTATGATCTTGACGAATGATTTTAATTGTATAACACCCATGGGTGAATATAAGGGGGAAAATATTGCTCCCCAAAATAAAAAGAAATACATTTCTAGTCCCTTGTAAATGATTAAATTATAAATTAATATAAGGTAAATTGTACTTTGCCCCCCAAATGAAAATAAATTTTATCTAGTCCCTTGAAAAATAATAAAATCATAAATTAATACATGATAAAGTTACACTTTAACATCTCAAAAATTTATAAATCAATTTTATCCCTAAAATTATTTCTGAATTCGCCTCTGAAAACACCCCTTTTTTAATTTCATCCGTGGGTGAGATGGAGATCCATGATGTATAAGAAGAGAAGATTTGTAAAAATCTCAACAATGTATAAGAAGAGAAGGGGTAATGGTACTCTATGATGTTAGACCCCTTGGTGTGCTTTGGTGGCCTGGCCAATGTATGTGGGCTGATTGCCTTTGCTAGGCTTAAAGCTACCTAATGGACCCATTTGTGTTTGCTTAGGCTTGGCTCAAAGACATGAAGGTATATATATTATAAAATTTAATTAATTAAAAATTTTAAAACAATAAAAGTCAACATTTAAAAAATTGACTAAAATAAGAGAATTTAATTGCGTAAAGGGAATAGCATGGAACATATAACTACATTTAAATTATTAATTTTTTATAATAGAAAAGTTGGGATGACTTGTTATGACGGTTTACATTGTAGGGGATGCAGAAAGCCGTTAAAGTAGAGGTGGTTCGCACTATTGATAGTGTAGAAAGCTACTAAGAATGGTGATTTCCGAGAGTTTCATGAGTTTGGAGGCTTCTTCGAAGGGATTTAACATAGATTTAGTAGGCCTCTTGGAGCTTTCTTTCATCTTGGTGACGGAGAAGGATTTTATAGAGGAGGGGGAGCTTCGGCATGGTTCCACTAGAATGATATCTTACTATATATAAGGTGATTGTAGAGAGATAGGTATAAAGATACGAGTGTTTCATTAGGATGTAATGGGATAATAACAATTGTCTCCTAATTGAAAATAAATGTATAAAATATATTTCTTTGGGACTATAACGTAGAGGCCATTGAAGTGTCATTCTTTTAGTGAAGGTAAAGGCTTCTGTTGTTTAGAATAATGATGATAATGTTGAATTACATTTTACTTGAGATCTTGTAAGTTTCTGTACGATCTCGATGAAGCGTTTTAGTTGTAGAACACCTATAATAAGATTATTAAAAAAATTGGACAAAAAGAATATTATGTAACATATAATTACAAAGTACTGTTTTTTTTTGTACATCTTGCTACAAAACATAAACCCCAAACATCGAGAGGAGGAAGATAATATCAGAGTTTGAACTCATATCTTTGAGGTATATAAAAAAACCTTAAATAAATCAATGAATTAAAAGTTATAATTATATATATGCATTTATTAAAAAGACCCAAAATTCTAAAATGCAGATTTGGATAAATTACTAACGAGGTCCTGGGAATGTTATGGACAGTGAATTAGATGGAGGGCTGAGATTGGTCGAGAAAGAAGGGTCACCGTTATGGTGGACAATTCTTGTAGCGAAATAGCCTGGTTCTTTAGGCTGAGGTAATGAAGGAATGTTGTCGCTACTCAGAATCAAAACTGCAGTTGCCATGTCTGGTCTGTCTTTTGGACATTGTTGCACGCATAGGAGACCCACTTGTATTGATCTCAACACTTGGGATATTTCGCTTGAACTCCTTACCTTTTCATCTATTAATTCCAATGACCTCCCTTCGTTTAAAAGCTTCCATGCCTGATGAACACAATATCGAAAAATCTTATTAAAAAATAATAATGAAAGTGAAAATTAATGGTTTAATTCTATTTTTAGTCCCTTTATTATGATAGAAATTGCACTCAAGCTTTCGTGTCACACAATACAGGAATTTTGACACTAAGTATAGAGGTTGTTAGCTCCTCTACCTTTTATAACGAAGACCACAACGAAATTCAATCAATAATAAATTTGCATATCAGGGAATGAGTGTAAGACAATTTTAAGAAGGGTTAATATACCATTTGGTATCTGAATTTGACTCTAATGTTTAATTTGGTATATGAGTTTTTTGTCCTAATTTGATACCTAGCTTTAGCTTCAATGTTCAATTTGATACGCAGACCAAATGATGTCTTGTGGCCCAACGAATATTTGACATATGTGCTTTAGTAAAAAAAAAACCAAGTATTTAATTGGGAAAAAAAAAACTTAAGTATCAATTTGAACATTGAATCTAAACTCAGGTACTTAAATGGGACAAAGAAAAACCCAAGTACTAAAACTTAGGTACCAAATTGGGAGAAAAAAAACTTAGGTATCAAATTATATATTGAAGCAAAACTCAGATACCAAATAGTATATTAGCCTTGTAAGAAAATCATGTCACTTATGGTGTTATCAATTTAAACACACTAATAACATTATAAAAGTAGAAAAACTAAAATTATGCCAAATTAATGTAGATAGATATTAATTCATAACTTTTAGTATAGTAGAGGGACTCAAATTATAATTAAAGGGACAATTAATTGATCTTACATGTCCAAGCAGGTTGAACTTGTGGTCTGGATGAGAGAATCCCCTGTTTCTTTTTCCAGTTATTATCTCTAACACCAAAACTCCGAAACTGAATACATCGGATTTTATAGAGAACAAGCCATCGATCGCGTACTCAGGAGACATATAGCCGCTGCATAAATTTTTTTATTCAATTTAATGAAATTTAGAACGATAACATACATGGTTTACGAAAATATGATTGAAATACTTACTATGTGCCAACCACTCTCGTCGTGTTAGCTTCAATCTCGTCTTCTCCGAAACTTCGAGCCAAGCCGAAATCTGAAATCTTTGGAGTCATTTCATAATTGAGTAATATATTACTAGCTTTTAAATCTCTGTGTATGATTCTAAGTCTTGAATCTTGGTGAAGGTAAAGAAGTCCCCTAGCAATTCCATTGATAATTTGGAATCTCTTAGGCCAATCTAGCAATATCCTTTGCTTTTCATCTGCGGAATATAATATTCATGTTACTTGCATTGTATCAATTTCAAAATACTACTGAAAATTAAAACCTACCAACAAGTATTGAATGCAGTGACAATGATGATGGTGGAATATAAATATTCATGTTACTTGTATTGTACCAGTTTTAAAATAATACAAAAAATTAAAAGTTACCAACAAATATTAGGTGCAACGACAGTAGTGGAACGTGTCATAAAATTTTGGAGGTCTATTTTAAAATTTTTTAAAGAATTAATGAGATTTTTTAAAAAGTTTGAAAGATTTAAATAAAAATTTCAAAACTTTTAGAAAACTTAACTGAAATTTCAATAAAAAAATTGGGGCCTAATTAAAATTTTTAAAAATTTCAAAGGGCATAATAATTTTTTTTCAAACTTTGGGGGGGGGTCCAAAGGCCCTCTTGCTCCAACATCTGTCACAATGCGGTGGTAAGACAAATTACACTTTGAGGGAGGGAACTCAAATTCGAACCTTAAAGATATATTGTTAGAAAAAGTAATTATCAAAACTTGAAAAGATTAATTTTCATAAACCGTAAAATCAACATGAAATACATAAATAAAAAAATTAAAAAAATAAAACTAACCAAATATAAAGGAGTCTAGGCTCTTGTTTGGCATGAACTCATAAATCACAAGTCTTTCATGTGGCTCAATGCAACACCCTAAAAGCTTGACTAGGTTGCGGTGTTGAAGCTTAGAGATGCACAACACTTCATTCTTGAACTCATCAATTCCTTGGCCTGATTTCTTTGAAAGCCTTTTCACAGCAATTTCTTGTCCATTTTCCAATATTCCCTGCAAAGTTGAGCAAATTCTTATGTAAAATTCGAAAATTAATCATATTTAGTTCATGCAATCATATATGGAGGTGAATTCAAAGGAACAAGCAGAAGCCTTGACCTCGATTGGTTCCTTCAAACATTAATATATACTAATTATTATTTGTTAAAAATATAGAAAAATTGTATTTAGGTCTTAAATAAGCAAGCCATTGAATCCCAACATTTGCAACTCCTTTTATCTCTAGACTATTGTTTCTTTGATAAAACAATATGAATATTTGGGCTAATATATCATTTGGTTTCAATGTTCGGTTTAGCATCTGAGTTTGGTTTTAATATTCAATTTAATATTAGGCTCAACGACATCATATGGCCTAATAAATGTTTGGCACATTTGCTCTAGTAAAAAATTATAAATACTTAATTGGGACAAACAAAAAAATTGAAATACCAAATTGAACATTGAAAGCCAATCTCAAGTACTTAATTGGGACAAAAGAAAACTCAAGTATCAATTTGAAAAACTTAGGTACCAAATTGGGATAAAAAAGATAAGTCAAAAAATTGTTTAAAATCCCAATTTAAAATCAAGGTTTAATTTGAAAATTATTTAAAAATTGTTTATATATACTAATTATTATTTGCTAAAATCCCAATTTAGAATCAATGTTTGATTTTCGAAAAATTGTTTTCTTTTTTAAATTTAAATTCATAATTTAGATTGGAAAATGATATTCAATCTCAATGATAAACAAAATTGTTTTTTCTTGGACAGAGATACCTTGTAGACTGCTCCAAAGCCACCTTGTCCGAGCTTATTTTGTAGTGAAAAATTGTTAGTGGCTATAGATATTGTCTGAAAATCAAATAATGGTACTTCTAAATCTCCTTTCCCTCTTTCATTGTTGTCTTCTTGCTCTTCTAGGTCTTGTTGTGTGCTTCCTAAAAACCATAGGAATCATTAGTCAAAAGAAGATTAACCGCAAAACAATTAATTCCAAGTAGCCTCAAATTCAAAATTTAATATCTGATTTATTAATTAAGAGTGTTCATCTCATACTTAAAAAATCAAATTGCAGAAATCACTTATTAGTACTATGTTGTGAGTGGCAATGATTTGCTCCAATCAATGACATGTGAGTTGTAAAGAAAAATCAAACTTGGTTATAACATTATCATTATGACTACGATATAAATTGTGGCCCGTAATACCCTTACTACTCAAAAAGCAAAACAAATAAGAGAAAGGATTGTATGAAACAAGGGCGCCGCGTCATCCTGTATCCCTTTTCAAATATTTAATGACATTTCACCAATTTTTTTCCATGTCATTGATACATAAGTTTGGTAATTAACCTGAACTTTGAACCCCTGAACCCTGAACCTAACCTTGAATCCCCGAACCTTGAATCATGAACTCAAACCTTAAACCCTAAATCCTAAACCAGAAGGCCAAGTTCAAGATTCAATGTTTAAGGTTCTGAGTTCTGAGTTTGAGTTTGAATTCGGGGTTTGTTGGAGAATAAAACGTGAGAAAGATAGAATAATATGTAGGAAAGTTGCTCTCTTATTAATGAATTCTGAATGAGTAAAAAACAAAGAATAAATGCCTATATTTATAGGCTTACATGAAAATTAACTTAAGATAAAAATAGCTAACAAATTATTTAGTCAAACTAGAAAATCTGAAACTACCAAGATACTACCAAGATTTTCTAAACATCCCACCAATATTATTTTGAATTATTCTCAACACTCCCCCTTAATTTAAAGTTGCAGACACCAAGTAAACTTCTAAAATAGCAAAACTTCTCTTTTGATAATGCTTTTGTTAACATATCTGCCAGCTGCTCTTCAGTGTTGCAATATTCCAAAGATATCTCCTCTTTTGCTACCAAATCTCGAATGAAATGATAACGAATATCTATGTGCTTTGTTCTACTATGAAATGTTGGATTCTTTGTCATAGAGATAGTGGATTTGTTGTCACAAAATATGGTAGTTGCACATTTCTGCTCTTGTTGGAGATCGGTTAACATTCTCCTTAGCCAAATGGCTTGACAAGCTGTTGCAGTTGCTGCTACATATTCAGCCTCTGAGGTTGACAATGCTGTTGTAGCTTGCTTCTTAGAACTCCATGTGATCACCCCAGAACCTAGAGTAAAAACAAATGCTGATACACTTCTTCTATCATCTAGAGAACTTGCCCAATCACTGTCTGTGAACCCACACAATCTGAAATCTAAAGTTTTTGAGTACCATATGCCATACTCCAAAGTTCCAGCAATGTATCGCAAGACTCGTTTTGCTGCTCCATAATGAACCTTTGAAGGTTGCTGCATAAACCTGGAAATAACACCAACAGGAAATGCAATATCGGGTCTAGTGTGAGTCAAATAGATTAAACCTCCAACCAAGCTTCTAAACCTCCTTGCATCTACCATTTCTTCTCCATCCTCTTGCTGCAATTTTTCATTGATATTCATGGGTGTAGCTGCAGGCTTGCAATTAAGCATACTAAATTTACTGAGAAGATCCTTGGCATATTTCCTTTGTGAGATAAAAATTCCATCATCAGCTTGATGAATTTCAAGACCGAGAAAATAATGTAATAAATCCATATCGGGCATCTCAAATTCATTCATCATTTGAGACTTAAATTCATCAACAAGTAAGTTAGAGGAACTAGTATAAATGATATCATCAACGTAAAGACAAACAATGATGAAATCATTTTTACCTTCCTTTTTCACGTACAAGGTGGGCTCGTTCTCACTTCTCATGTACCCTTTCTTCTGAAAATACCCATCGATCTTGTTGTACCATGCTCGAGGGGCCTGCTTCAATCCGTACAACGCCTTTTTCAGCTTGTAAACTTTTGTTTCATTTCCCTTCTCTATGAAACCTTCTGGTTGTGTTACGTAAACTTCCTCTTGTAGATCTCCATTGAGGAACGCTGATTTGACATCAAACTGGTAAACAGGCCATTGTAATTGTGCAGCTATTGCTAGAACAAGCCTCACCGTTTTGAACCGAGCTACTGGAGAGAAAGTTTCTTCGAAATCAATACCATATTGCTGTGCATAACCTTTCGCTACAAGGCGAGCTTTGTGCTTTTGGATGCTTCCATCTGCACCGAATTTTGTCTTGAACACCCACTTCAAACCAATTGCATTTTTATCTTCCGGCAAGTCGACCATCTCCCAAGTTCTATTCTTTTCGATGGATTGTATCTCCTCCATCATTGCCTTTTTCCATTCTTCCTTATCAGCAGCTTCTTCATAATACTGAGGATCTGAAATGGCTAGGGCAAATTGGCAGGATGCATAAGTGTCATCAGCATATTTCGGATTTGGCTTTTTGACCCTTGTTGATCTCCTTAGTGGAATTGGCTCGTCAGAAGATTCTTCAAGTGTTGTAGATATTGCTGGTGCAGGCTCCTCCTTTTTATCTATAGAATCTTTTATGGGAAAAGAAATCTCCTGTTGTACCTGTTCTACACTCATATCCCAGCTTGCATTTTCATCAAACACTACATCTCTTCTACTTGTAAATTTTCCACTATGAGGGTTATACAATCTATATGCTTTGGATTGAGTACAATAACCAATGAAAATGCATTTTTCAGACTTTTCATCAAGCTTTTTACGAGCATGAGAATTTAATAAAACGTATGCAACACACCCAAAAATTCTTAAATGACTTACATTAGGTTTCCTACCACACCAAGCTTCATATGGAGTTTTGTTCATGACAGCCCTTGTTGGTGAGAGATTTAGTAGATAGACAGATGTTGCCACAGCTTCCGCCCAAAACTGATTTGAGAGTCCCTTCGCTTGTAACATGCTTCTTGCCATCTCCACAACAGTTCGGTTCTTCCGCTCAGCGACACCGTTCTGCTCAGGAGTGTAAGGAATTGTTAACTCCCTATGGATGCCACTGTCCTCACAAAACATATTAAACTCTTTGGACATGAACTCTCCACCTCGATCTGTGCGAAGAACTTTGATATGGCAGCCACTTTGATTCTCCACCATAACCTTGAATTTCTGGAACTTTTCAAAAGTTTCTGACTTGTTTTCCAAAAAATACACCCAGCTCATGCGACTATAATCATCAGTAAACAGCAAGAAGTAACGGCTCCCACCCAAGGACTCGGTTTGCATAGGACCACATAGATCAGCATGAATTAATTCTAAACATTCAGTAGCTCTCCATGCTTTTCCAACAGGAAATGGCTTCCTAGTTTGCTTTCCATAAATGCACCCCTCACATAAATCAAGAGAGACAATTTTCGGTAGTCCAAGAACCATACCTTTATCACTCAGTAATTTCAGGCCTTTAATATTGAGATGACCATACCTCAAATGCCATAGCTTCGAGTCATCCTTTGTATTTGCAGCAAGAACAAAGTTCTCCATGTTTGAAACATCCAACGGAAACATCTTGTTTGGTGTCATGTTGACATGGACTCGTTTGCCTGATTTTTTGTTTTTGATGATACATGCATCATCATCAAATACGACAGCATATCCACCAGCCATTAGTTGTCCAACACTCAATAAATTGTATCCTAAATCAGGAACAAACTGAACATTGTCCAACATTTTTCCTTCTCCATGGCTATTAACGATTTCCACAGTGCCTTTTCCTTCAACTTGCATCTCCCTTTTGTTTCCAAGTTGCACCTTTAGCTTTTGTGACTCGTCGAGCTCCTTGAATAAGGATTTGGTACCCGTCATGTGATTCGAACAACCGCTATCCACAAACCACCAATCACTTGACTTATGGTTAGTATCAATACAAGCCATAAAAAGCTTGTTTTCTTCCTCACTTTCTGATGCAAAATTCATTTTTTGATCTTTATACCAACAACCAGCTTTTACATGCCCATATCTATTGCAATGGTAACATTGAATGCCATTTTTTGTGTTACCTTGCTCATTCGATTGCCTTTGTCCATCATACCTTCCTTTGCCTCTGCTTCTGCCATAGCCACCGCTACGACCTCTACGAAATCCTCCTCTTCCTCGTCCTCTATTTGTTGAACGGTTATTGTCACCTTTCACTTGAAATGCCTTCTCTTCACTCTTCTCTTCACTCCTTTCTGCTGATCTATTGATTCTCGCCTCATGAGATTGAAGAGATCCCATCAGTTCATCAACGGAAAGAACTGACAGATCTTTGGACTCTTCTATAGCAGCCACAACATGATCAAATTTTGTCGTTAAGCTTCGCAAGACTTTTGCTACAATTGTCTCGTTTGAAATTTTCTCACCATAGGAGCGCAATTGACCGGCTATTGTCCTTGTTCGTGACAAAAAATCAGCAATTGATTCACCATTCTTCATCATTAAGGTCTCAAAATCACGTCGTAGTGATTGTAATTTCACTACTATGACTCTTGAATCACCTTGATATTCTTTCTGCAAGATTGACCATGCTTCATTCGATGTGGTTGCTGCTGCAATTCGAGAGAAAATAGAGTCATGAACTGCTTGCTGGATAATGAACAATGCCTTAGCATCATTTTTCCTGACTTCTTTCAACCTCCTATCTTCTTCTTCATCAGGTTCAAGTATGTCAACGAACCCGTACTCCACCAAGTCCCATAGCTCTTGCGATTTGAGCAATGTCCTCACCTTGATGCTCCACCACTCATATTTCTCACCATTGAAAATGGGTATGAGTGGTTGAGAGGAAGAAAAACCAGCTGATGCCATTCCAAAAACACTCACTCTTTTCTCTCGTGTTTCCCAAAGACCCTAATGGACCCAAACCTCACTTTCACTCAATTGCCTAAAGGATCCAACCTGGCTCCGATGCCAAAATTGTTGGAGAATAAAACGTGAGAAAGATAGAATAATATGTAGGAAAGTTGCTCTCTTATTAATGAATTTTGAATGAGTAAAAAACAAAGAATAAATGCCTATATTTATAGGCTTACATGAAAACTAACTTAAGATAAAAATAGCTAACAAATTATTTAGTCAAACTAGAAAATCTGAAACTACCAAGATACTACCAAGATTTTCTAAACATCCCACCAATTTTATTTTGAATTATTCTCAACAGGGTTCGGGGTTGGAGGTTTGAATTAAAAAAAATTACCAAAATTATGTACAAATGACATGGAAAAATTATTAAAATATCATTAAATATTTAGAAAGGAATACAAAATGATTTAATGTCCCTATTTCATACAATCCATTCTCCTAAATACAAACAAAACTAGTGTTAGTGTTTAAGAGAAAGTTTACCTTTCTTATTAAGTTTCTTCATCCTCGTGATCAAGAAAATGCCTAAGCAAATCCCAAATATTCCACCAGATGTAGTAATAGGGATTATAATCATCTTCAACCTTTTCTGTCCTTTCGAAAGATTAAACGCCTCTGCCATAATAACCATTCCAATTTAAATTATTATTTTTCGTAGATTATGGCACATAAATGATATGGAGGAAAAATGTATGTAAAAATTATATTTGTAAAAATTTAATTAAAGAACACTAAATGAAATTTTAGTTGAAATGATGTATAATTTTTTAAATTTATTACAGGTTTAAATCGATTTTTATAAATTTTATTTGGTATCTGATTGACTTGTGTTAAACACTTAAATAAAATACACATATATATTGAAAGCAAAAGCTCGAAGGGCAAAATAGGATAAATCAAACTAAAGTGTCATTCAACATTAGTATATATATAGTCAGTTGGGTCGTGCAAGATATCTAGATTAATTTTTTAGGCTTGGGTTTGACTCGACTAGAAAAATGAACTCACTTATTTTTTACCCAAACTTGATCCAAGTTAAGAAACATAAACTTAGGTCTAAACTGGCCCATCCAGATTTGATTTTTTAGATTAGTTTTTATCTAAAAACAATTTTAAAAAAAATATAATACACAAAAATGCACTAAAAAAACACTACAATAAAAGTTCTCTAACACATTAAAAATATATTGAAAAATATTTATATTAAAAAACACTACTATAAATATAATAAATATTTTATTATATTAAAAAAATACATATAAATATAATAAATATTTTTATTTTATTAAATATAATTTTTAAAATTTTATATTTTGGGTTGGGTTGTTTAGTGGTAAGTTTTTTAGGCTTTGAGTAATGGGTTTAATTGTAATTAAGTTAGTGATTTAATATAAGTATAAATATATAATCATTATTTAACATATATAAATAATATAATTTTTTTATAACATAATAATATTTGGGACGGGCCAGGCTCAGGCTAAAAAATCTTACCAAAAATCCATCCTGTATAGAAAACGAGCCTTAAATTTTACCCAACCCATTTTTCGGGCATTATATTTTTGTCCAAATCCTCTCATCTTTTGAGCTGGATTTCGAGCCTAGACGAGTGGTCCGACCCATAAGTACACCAACATTATGTAATTTTTTTGTTGAATATTGATTTTATTTTATTCAAACTGTTTTGTTTCTCTATTTTTTATTTAAAATATCTTTTTTTCTTCAATTTTTTTATCTAAACAGTGTAATTAGACATTGATATTTTAATCTAGTGTATTTTAAAATCATCAAAAATTTTGAAAAATTGTTCATTCAAATCCATTCTTAATGTTTGACTTATTAACTGGTCAATATAAGAATTTTAAATTGCAAAAATTAGTTTATATTTGATAAACTTAATAAATCAACAATGCCACCTCATAAAAAGATTTTAAAAATAAATGCAAAAAAATTATTTTTAACAAGGTATCTTTATTATATGTTCGGAATAGAAGCGATCATGGAATCGATCGAACAAGTTGAGACTTGATTTTTAAAAAAAATTAAAGTTTAAGTTCAAGTCTAACCTACTTTAATAGTTTATATCGTTGTTTAAAAAATAATAAATATTAAAAATAAGGAGGGATCTACTTACATAGTGTAAATATTAAAGTAGTTCTACGAGCTTTCATAATCATAATTATTTATATGATTAATATTTAAAGTTTCCAACTATTTATTTTATGTAAAAAAGTTCAACCGTTGAATATATATTAATATATAGAATATTTTAGATCGACATGATAGAGAAATTGGGTTGGTTTGAAAATTTACAAGTATGACAAGTACAATAATATTGATAAATTCAACGATTGGATCATTAAAATATTAATTATATAAATAATTACGGAAGTATGTAAAATTACTTTTGGTTTTACACTATGTAAGTGGATCCCTCCGCATTAATATTTATACACTTTAATATTAATTCTAAATAAAAAAACTGTTTAAAAATTATTTAATTTAAATTTGAATTAGGCTGTACCAACTCTAGGACAAATTTTTTTGTCCAAACTTAATCCAAATTGAGTTGGACTGACCGGGTAGAATAGATCACCTAGTCCATGGACAACTTTAATTGTGGTATATAAAATATAAATTTGAAAATATTGTACCTATTTCAGAGGCAGCCATCCTCACATAAATAGTCTGTCCATTTTCTTCGTACTCCCTGATGTCAATCAGATCACCTAGCCAAAGTATGCATCCACTTCCTCCATCTCTAACATCAAGATTTGCAAAGGCAGTGCAAGAGCAATTCCTCAAGCATCGGTTCTTGCATTCTTTAAGGTCTATGGTCCGGTCGTACCAAGCCTTCCTCGAGTCTGGCAACTTGATATCGGGGTACTCGAGAAAATCCTCTCCTCTTTCGCAACTCAATGGGACTTTCCGGACACATCCGTGTGACCAATCAGCTTTTTCCCAATCATTGGGATCCTTAGGCACAAACCCTTTCATGCAGCTACATACTGGGGAATTCTTGATGTTGCAACTACCGTATGCACCACATATTTTATATTAATCACATGTATCCGTCATTACGTTCAAATACGGCCTCCATCCTCGGGCGGGATCATCGCATATGAATCGCTCGATGGTGCCATCTGGGGTTACACCCATCCTATAAAGAACCGACTTATTTTTAAGTTCATATTTGAGATAGATCTCCTTCTCATTGGAAACAAAATCAATTGTAAAAACCGGATTCGGCCCTAGAAAGATTATCCCACTAAACGTTATACCATTCCAATATCCAGTCCTGTATACCATCGCCGAATCATTCTCAAGGAAAAACTCAGGCAGTCCATCAGGATTGATCTCAAACGTGTAGTCACCTAATGAAGGATCGTTGATGCTCGTCCAGGTTGTTAGCTTTCGATTCATGCCAGTAACCAAGTTTATCCCGAGCTTCATGCCTGGTAAAAATGTATCAGCCGGATAATCAAAACTCTGCCACACAACATTTCCATTTCCATTGCCTTGGACAACAAGATTTCCGGTATCTAAAAGTTGAGCAGTTGGATTAGTAGCTAAGCTTGGTGAATTAGTAGACCAAACAGTTCCTTTGGTAGCATTCATAAGGATCAAGTTTCCTTGCTCTGCAAGTAACAATTCTCCATTTGTATCATTGATAGGGTTGTTCCTGTTGGCAACCCAAACCACTTTCTTTGGAGATATCTTCTTATACCATATTCCTATGTAACGATTACTCGATAGTTCAGGGCTGAAAAATCCCAACTCGAAAGTCTCGTTCGTTGAAATTAGGGTTTCATTTTCACCATCTCTGATGGATTGATTCACACGAATGGTGTCCACCGCAAGAGAGGTTATTGACAAACAGAAGAAAGGAAACACAACAAAGAGTAGATTGAAAACCGCCATTGATGCTCCCTAGTGAAGCTTCTCAACCAAGCATTGACTTCAATGAAAGAATCAAAATGAAATGGTAAACAGATGTAAGTGTTATGACTTTCCATCACAACTATTACGCCCTTTCACAATATAAATATTGTTGCCATAACCAAGGCTAAATTTTTTGTTTAAGTTTGCAAGTAACAGTGACCTAAGTAATATTTTATTGAATCTTGAGAATAATTCAACCATCAAGTTCAAGTTCCACAAACATGGGCAAACATTATATCCAAAGAATGCTGTCTAAATAAATACCTATTATTTGTTCTCCTAAAAACTCGAATTCAAATAAATTTTTTAAATGAACATCTCTTTACAATCAAACTAATTACGAGAATTTGATTTAGCTTATTAACTTAATTATTTAATTACATTATTTATAATAATTAATTTTAATGACAATATTTAATATAATTGCAACTTGAAAATAATTTTTTATTGATGTATCCACAGTTTACTTTTTATATACTACTTTGCTCAGTAATTCCATTTTGGCAGCTACAAGTTATTCCATCTATAGTTGAATTTGAAGATTTAATTTTGTTGGAGACACCTTGACTAATGCCAAATTATTCCACTATAGTTGATTTTGAAGATTTTATTTTATTATACATACATCCACTAATGCAAACCTATGTTTTTTTCTTTAAATTGCTGATATTGCTTATTTATTTTTGTTCTCAAATGATATTTAAAAAAAAAATATTGTTGATTGAGTTTTAGTTGGATTGACATGAGCATTGTTATCAATATTTTGGGCTCAAATCCCATTATGCAAAATTATTTGTTTAGATTTTATATGAAAAGATAGAATTGCCTTGAAAATAATATAAATTACTTATTAAAAATGACGGGCTTTTAGTAAATTCGTTACTGAATTGATGACATGATTGAGGGTAACACCAATTCAGTAAAACACTTAAATATAGTAATAGATGTTCAAAATTGGTTTAAAATATCAAAATCAACCGTGGCTTTGCCCTCAATAAAAAAATTATCTATATAGTCCTTTCAACTTTTATAAAATTACAAATTAATATGTAGTAAAATTACACTTTAACTCCTTAATTTTTTTTGACTTCCCTAAAACAACTTGTCCTGTGCTAACTAGTATGGATCAGTACATCAATAAAAACTAATATTAATTGAAATGACTAAAAGCAGAATAAAACTTAAATTATGTGATATAGGCCGTATTCAATGTGGAATGAGTCGTTCCATTTGATCAAACTTATAATATTTGAGTTGTAGAGTTTGATATGCAAATTCATGCGTAAACTTGCGAGAAAAGCATCTAATCTATGTTGTACGACTTTTATGTATGAAGTTGTTTCCAAGAAAATATTATGTATTGGTTTCAAATTGAAGGTAATAAGAAAAGAAATTATATATATTTATTGAAAGAAAATATTTGATAATTGTTGCGCGGAAGCGTGTGAAAGAGTAAAATTATTGTACTGAAAAATCACACTAAGTTCAATTCCCAGGAAAGAGAGGTGGATCACGAGGATCGCTTACATACCAGATCTTTCCTAGCCAGAATATCCCTCTATCGTAATTTAATAGCACAATAAATCACTACAATGACACTTGCAAAATATGCAGAACAAAAAATAAAGAACACTAGAATTTTAACGAGGTTCAGCAAATTTTGCCTACGTCCTCGGGCACTACCAAATATATTTCACTCCAAAAATACAAGTGAAAGTTTACAAATAGGGAGAGAGAACAATTGCCTTAAGTAGAGAATGGCAAGTGTGGGATGAAGAAAGTAAGAAATGGTTAGGCCTATTTATAGTTGAGGTTCAAGGATCAACTTGCAATGTCCCTATACAATTAGGGACCAAAATTGCAATTATCCCATGCCAACTTTTAACCCAACTTGCCAACCAATTTTACTTTCTACTTTTGGTGCCCACCCTTTTTGACTTTTCAAACAATGGGTGGGTTCCAATAATCTCTACATTGAAGATTTGATTAGGATAATCTTATCTTCACACAATTCTTTCTGCCTTTGACAGCACTACTTGATAGTGCCTTCTTCAACTGTTAAACTTGCAGGATATTAATCAAGTTCAAACAATGTTCGAACTTGGTTGATGTTACCACCTTGGTCATCATATCTGCGGGATTATCTGCAGTCTTGATCTTCTGAAGACAAATTTTCCCCTCTTCAATAATTTCCCGCACAAAATGGAATCGTACGTCGATATGTTTTGTACGTGCATGATAGACTTGATTCTTTGCTAAATGAATAGCACTTTGACTATCACAATACACGTTAATATGCTCCTGAACCAACCCCAAGGTTTTAGCCATACCTTGTAACCAAATAGCCTCCTTTACAGCCTCTGTTACAGCCATGTACTCGGCTTCTGTGGTTGACAATGCAACTGTAGACTGTAGTGTAGACTTCCAACTTATTGGTCCTCCAGCAAGTGTAAACACATAACCGGTGGTTGATCTTCGCTTGTCCAAATCACCGGCATAGTCAGAATCAACGTACCCAATAACACCTTTACCAAGTGTATTATCCTGCTTGAACAGTAATCCAACATCTACGGTTTTCTGAATATACCGTAGAATCCATTTCACAGCTTGCCAATGTCCTTTTCCAGGATTATGCATATACCTGCTCACTATACTAACTGCCTGTGAAATGTCGGGTCTTGTACACACCATTGCATACATCAAGCTACCCACTGCATTAGAATACGGAACTTGCAACATGTATTCTCGTTCCGTATTCGTCGAAGGAGATAGTTGTGCAGAAAGCTTGAAATGAGAAGCCAACGGGGTACTTACAGGTTTTGTCTGCTCGTTCATGCCAAACTGCTGTAGTACCTTTTTCAAATACTGCTTCTGAGACAAGCTAACTCTATCATGAGCTCTATCTCTCCATATTCTCATGCCGAGAATCTTTTTAGCTTCTCCTAGATCTTTCATCTCAAACTCGAGATTGAGTTGAGTTTTCAATCTTTCAATCTCAACTTTGCTCTTAGATGCTATTAGCATATCATCAACATATAAGAGCAAGTATATGAAAGTTCCTTCTTGTAGCTTCTGAAAATACACGCAATGATCAAATTTACTTCTTGTGTACCTTTGCCCTTTCATGAACTGATCAAATCGCTTGTACCACTGCCTCGGAGATTGCTTCAATCCATAAAGCGACTTTGTCAGTTTGCAAACCCAATTTTCTTTTCCAGCAACCTTGAATCCATCTGGCTGAGTCATATAGATTTCCTCTTCCAAATCACCGTGTAAAAACGCGGTCTTCACATCAAGCTGAACTAGTTCAAGATCATATTACGTAACCAAGGCTAGCAAAATCTGAATAGACGAATGCTTCACAACTGGAGAAAACACTTCATTGTAGTCTATTCCTTCTTTCTGAGCGTAACCCTTTGCTACTAATCTAGCCTTGTATCGAATTTCATTTTTATCAGGAAATCCTTCCTTCTTTGCATATACCCATTTGCATCCAATTGCCTTCTTTCCCTTGAGTAGTGTCACCAACTCCCAGGTCTTATTTTTATGAAGAGACTGCATTTCTTCATTCATTGCTTGCTTCCACTTTACACCATCAGGGTTACTTATTACTTCTGTGTAAGTAGAAGGAACATCATCATCTGTAATTGGAAGTGCATAGGCCACTATATCATCAAAGCGAGCAGGCTTACGAATCTCTCTTCTTGGCCTTCTATATGCAATTGAATCTTGTTGCTGTAGAGATTCTTGGGTAGGAACCTCTTCATCATTTGTCCCTTCAATATTAGCTGGATCATCGTTAACCTTTTCAAGCTCCACCTGCTGCAAAGTACTACTGGTTTTGTCATCCTTTTGTGAATCCTTGTACTTCAACATGGTTGATTCATCAAAAGTCACATCTCTACTGAAAACAATCTTCCTTGTATCAGGACACCAGAGACGATATCCTTTTACTCCATCAGTTATACCCAAGAATAATGCTTTCTTTGCTCTTGGGTCTAACTTAGATTCTTTTACATGATAATATGCAATGGAACCAAATACATGCAAAGAATCATAATCAGTAGCAGATTTACCAGTCCACATCTCCATAGGAGTTTTTCCATTTATTGCAGCTGATGGCAAACGGTTAATTAGATGGCACGCATATGTAACTGCCTTAGCCCAAAATTCTTTGCCCAATCCAGCATTGGACAACATACATCGAACTTTCTCCAGTATAGTTCGATTCATTCGTTCTGCCACCCCATTTTGCTGTGGTGTATCCCGAACAGTGAAGTGTCGCACAATGCCCTCATCTTGGCATACTTGTAGAAATGGATCGTTTTTGGACTCAGTACCATTATCTGATCGAAGTCGTTTGACCTTTCGACCAGTCTGAGTCTCCACCATCTTCTTCCATTTCAGAAATGCATCAAAAACTTCACTTTTTCTTTTCATTAGATACACCCATACTTTTCTTGAATAATCATAAACAAAAGTAACAAAATAGTGCATACCTCCCAAAGAAGCTACTTTGGTAGGTCCCCACACATCACTGTGAACGTAGTCCAGAATTCCTTTCGTATTGTGAATTGCTGGACCAAATTTTACCCTCTTCTGCTTGCCCAGAACACAATGTTCACAGAATTCCATTTTGCAAGAATTTGCACCTTTCAATAAGCCTTGCTTGACCAATGTCTGCAAAGCTTTTTCACCAGCATGTCCCAATCGCATATGCCATAATCTGGTAGCCTCTGAATCTACATCTTTTGTAGAAACTGTTGATGTTGATCCAATAACTGTACTTCCATTTAAAAAATACAAGTTATTTCTTCTTGTGCCTTTCATCACCGTCAGTTGCCCAGCTACTACTTTTAGTAATCCATCTCTCAAAGTGATTGTGAGCCCTTTAGATTCTAGGGCACCTAATGAGATGAGATTTTTCTTCAGGCTAGGTACGTAGCGAACATCTGTCAAGACTTGGATTGAGCCGTCGTGATTCTTCAATTGGACTGTACCCACTCCATTGTCTTACAAGCACTATCATTGCCCATAAGAACAATTCCACCTTCTAGCTCTTTAAGACTAGAAAACCAGTCCTTATTAGGACACATATGGTAAGTACATCCTGAATCCAAAATCCACTCATCCGTTTGACATGCCATTGCCATGCCAACCAAGCTAAAGTCTGACTCCTCATCATGCTCCGCTACACATGCATTAGAAATAGCCTTGCCCTTTTGTAGCTTAGGACAATTCTTTTTCCAATGCCCTTTTTCACGGCAAAAGGCACATTCATCTTTGGCGGGTCTCCCTTTGGACTTTCCCCTTCTACCAGATTTGCTGCTGTGTGAATGACCTCTTACTGTTAAGACTTCTGCGGTTGTATCTCTGTGATCTCTTTTATCTTTCTTTCGAGTCTCAGATCTATACAACGCACTACAGACTGCATCAAATGTGATCGTGTCCTTCCCATGAAGCAATGTGGTGGTAAGATGATCATATTCATCAGGAAGGGAATTCAACAACAATAATGCCTTGTCTTCATCTTCAAATTTCTCATCCAAATTTAGCAAGTCTGTTAAAATTTTATTGAATGAGTTCACATGGTCATTCATCGACATACCGGGTGCATACGTGAATCGATAAAGTTTCTTTTTCATATAAAGCCTATTTTCAAGACTTTTCGTTAGAAACTTTTCTTCCAGTGTATCCCATAACTTCTTCGCTGATGTCTCCCTCATGACAGAGTACTTCTGCTCTTTGGCCAAACATAGGCGGATTGTACCACACGCCTGTCTATTGATCTTGGCCCACTCCTTGTCATCCATCTTGTCAGGTTTTTCTTCAAGGGCTATATCTAGCTCTTGTTGACATAAGACATCCAGGATCTCACATTGCCACATACCAAAATTATTGGTACCGTCAAATTTCTCTACTTCAAATTTTGTATTTGTCACAGTAGTCCTTGCTGATGACGATGCTGCTGCCATTTTTCTCCTCAATCCCAACTACTGTATACGTGAATAGTACCGTATACGTGAATAGTGCCGTATACGTTAATAGTACCATATACGTGAATAGTGCCATATACGTGAATAGTACCGTATACGTGAATAGTGCCGTATACGTTAATAGTACCATATACGTGAATAGTGCCATATACGTGAATAGTACTGTAAACGGTTGTATTCCCCAAGTACGAACCTGGCTCTGGTACCAATTGTTGCGCGGAAGCGTGTGAAAGAGTAAAATTATTGTACTGAAAAATCACACTAAGTTCAATTCCCAGGAAAGAGAGGTGGATCACGAGGATCGCTTACATACCAGATCTTTCCTAGCCAGAATATCCCTCTATCGTAATTTAATAGCACAATAAATCACTACAATGACACTTGCAAAATATGCAGAACAAAAAATAAAGAACACTAGAATTTTAACGAGGTTCAGCAAATTTTGCCTACGTCCTCGGGCACTACCAAATATATTTCACTCCAAAAATACAAGTGAAAGTTTACAAATAGGGAGAGAGAACAATTGCCTTAAGTAGAGAATGGCAAGTGTGGGATGAAGAAAGTAAGAAATGGTTAGGCCTATTTATAGTTGAGGTTCAAGGATCAACTTGCAATGTCCCTATACAATTAGGGACCAAAATTGCAATTATCCCATGCCAACTTTTAACCCAACTTGCCAACCAATTTTACTTTCTACTTTCAGTGCCCACCCTTTTTGACTTTTCAAACAATGGGTGGGTTCCAATAATAATGATATTTTTTTGATAATTAGGATAGGGGAATGGAGTTGTTTGGGATTAAACTCAAGTTTTCATGCCTATTGTGGGGTGTGCCTCGTATTTTTGGCTGAACAGACGACGACGTCATAATAAGAAGCTTCCCGATGTTGCAACACGTTGCGATGACGGACGAAGTCATGACGACACGAATGAGGATGTTGCGACGTGGTGACGTGTTTTCCACATAAATCAGATTTTTTCTCCCAATTAAACTCTGATATTTTTTCCCAGTCGAACTCTGATTACTTTAGGAATATTGTAGTTGTTTTAGTCCTTTAAACTTAGCCTATTTAAAAGGGCCTTGTATCTCTGTTTTAAGAGGCCAATTTTATAAGACAATTAAAGATGTAGTACTATAGAACTTTTTTTTTTGGGTGACAAGATGTAGCCGCAGATGAGTTTTGGTAAGAGTTTTCGTGGTAATTATGGGGAGAATTTTGTTCCTCTTTTGAGAAAACTCTATGAGGGTTACAGCTTTGTTTTTGGGGTTTAAGTTTGTACGCATCGTACATTTAGGTTTATTTTCTCCATATTGTACTCTCGTTTGTTTACCCATTTAGTGAAAAGTCGAAACTTCATTTGCATGTGGTTTTTATTATCTTTGGAGGAGTTTTCCACATAAATATTTGTGTGCCCAATTTTCTTTTCCTCTTTTCGTTCTTATTTCGTTGTTTATACGAGGCAATCCTCAACATCTATAATATAAAGCTCTTGTTATTGAGTCAAGATGTTATGGACATATTTCATAATAATTTAATTTGTCATGAAAATATGTATTAACTATTATAAAAATAGTGCCTATGTATGATAAAAAAAATTGACATGTAAATGTTGACCATCTAGAAAATAAGAACAATTATCATATTTAAATAAATGATTTTAGGGATAAATATTAAAATTGTATATGAACTTTGATTCGATTTGTAATTTGATACATAAATATTGATTTGGTACAATTATATATATAAAACTTTGATAGTAGTTTAAATGTATATATAAAACTTCAATTTTTATTTAGTATTTATATATTAAATATATATATTTAAAATGATACTATATCAATAATTATATTAATAATTTATAAAAATTAAATTAAATTAATATTAAAAAATATCAAAATTTATATAAAATTCAAATGTAAATTTAAGATTTTTTTAACACGAAATATTCTTGGGAAACAAACTAGGCCACTTTATTTTATGTCAAGAAATTAAGGCAATGTTGAATTATTATAAAATATATATAGTCAATTGTTTTCTTATCTTTTCTTGAAAATCAATAATTTTTATAATCGATTACATTTGAAGAAGACAGAAAGTTGTCCCGTTCACCAAGAAATAGTAAATAGTACTCCATTAAATCTTCGCATGATTAGTATGTGTATTGTTATTAATATAGGAGAACGTAGGTTCGAGTGTGCTGAAACGCATTATCCTACTATTTATGGGTTGAGGAGGGACTATGGATAGTTTTAGACATTGTATCAAAAAGAACATATATGAAAAGAACCTATAATAAAATTATTAAAAAAAAATAGTAAGTAGTAAAATATATTGTAGATATTTGTTTGAAAAGTAGACATGGGTTTATCTACATGTGCAAAAATGATGTAAAACTAAGTGATTTTATATTCTTTCATAATTTTTTATATGATTAATATTTTAATGATTAAACTGTTGAATTTATTAAGATATTTGTACTTGTAATGTATGTTAATTTTTTAATTAATCTGATATCTCAATTATATTGATATAAAATATTGTTTATATTAATATATTTAATGGTTGAAATTTTTTTTACATAAAATGAATAGTCAAAAAATTTTAATTTATGTCAAACTTGACATGCATAGTTTGTATGAATAGAATATGAAACATAACAGTTGGATTGTTAAAATATTATTTATATAAAAAATTACAAAAAAATGGAAATCTATTTAAATTTTACACTGATATAAATGGATTCCTCCCCTATATACACATTTCTTGCAAGTATTTGTTGGAAAAAAGTTGAAAGAAGAAATGCAAGATTTTCTTTTAAGGAAAAACTTTTAATACCAAAGTTAGGGAAAAGGCCACTTGACCTCTTAGGTGGTGTAAAAGGGTGTTATATTAATTTAACAAATAAATTAGTGGTTAGTATTAACAAATAAAAAGTCAAAGATTTTCTTTTATGGGAATCAAAATTACATTATTTTAGGTTGAAAATGTAATTTTATTATTGCATGTCTTTTATGTATATAACTTACACTTCTTTGGTAGGATCTTGTTGAAGGGGATTGGCTTATCTAGGGGAGATTTTTGAAGTGTCGTTTTCGAGAACGTCGATTTGGTTCTTCAACAACAGAAAGTATTGTTTTACAGAGGAGAGTTTTATCTTTTACTCTGTTGAAAATTGTGTACGATTCACGAAGGAGAATACCTCAATAAGTCTTTAACTATCACACACGCACAAACTACACATAGACAATCCTTAAGACTTGAACTCACAATAAAAGTTTATAGATAATCACCCAAAACCAATAAACTAAATACTGAAGTTCCACTGTATTAACTTATGATCCTACAATTTTAGAAAGATTTACTAGTAAATGTGTAAAAAAGTGTATTATAAAGATAATACACTAATAATATCGCCTTAAATTGTATGAAACTCTAGTTAGAGTTCATATCGGATATTCGTTTATATAAAAAAAAGTAATTTTATTGTTTGAAAAAAATGTTGTGGTCACGTTTTAACATATAGCTAAAAGTCAAATTTCCTCTTGCACATTGGACAAGCAAAAACTATGAGGGAAAAGGTCGCAATTTTGTTTGTAATTATAAAAATAGAAAGAATGAAGATGGGATTGAGTCAGTTTACGTCATAGTGTACATCTGAATAAACAAAATTTGTGTTTTTTTTTATTTTCAAAATGCTGTTTGACTTGATTTTATGTTGAGTTTTCTTTGTTAAATTTTGCTATTAGCTTTGTATTTTGTGAAAGTTTTGTATTTAGTTTTTATATTTTTTAAATTTTGAAATTTTAACCCTGACCCTAGGGGCGAAGCCAGAATAAATTTTTAGGGGGGCCGGATAAAATTTTAATTTTTTATAGTTTATATCTTTATAATTTGTAAAGGATTAAATCAAATTTTTATAATTTTAGGGGGGGCCAAAGTGTAATTTTACTTTTACTAATTTAAAATCTTTAAAAAGTTTTAATGGCCAAAAGAACAAATTTACATTTTAGGGGGGGCCGGGGCCCATGCCAGCCCCCTCCTGACTTCGCCCCTGCCCTAACCTAAACAGTAACAGTTAAATTCGTTTAGTTAAATTCAATTACTAATTCTGTACCATGTGCACAGTTGTAGATTTGATCTATATTCTCCAATTGAATCACTAAGTCCCTATACTTTTCAAATCTTAAAATTCCAGTCTTGATACAAATGTCAGTCATTAATCTATTAATTGGAATTTTAGTTAGTAAAATGTGAAAAAAAATAAGTTGATATAACGTTACACATATGACAGTACGCTTGGTGCATCAAATTTTGGAAAAAACATAGCTTAATGAACTTAGGCTGTGTTTGTTTCAAGCAAAATATTTTACGGGAAATGTTTTCCTCATTTTCCGGTATTTGTTTATGTAAAATGAAGTATGGGGACTTAGATGATATGCACCGTTGTAGCAATCTAATCTTTAGGCATAGGCTTTTGCAAATTTTAGTTTCATAAACATTAGCTAGCACTAGATGATATGCTACTTGTTCCATGAAATATTTCAAGCACCTTTTAAATCATAATATCACGACGTTGGGGAAAATATAAAATTAAATTTTGACAACGGGATCCTTTGAGTGAATAATCAAGGATGGAGGATGCTCATGACGGCAAAACAATGCTAAGCTCAATTTATGAAATTGGCCAAGATGGGTCCATTAAGCCACTAATTTCTAAATGACACTTTTTGAAATTAAAAAATGGGCTGATTCTTAGTTCATTTGGTATTAATATTGTAGCGACGTAAAAATTTGCTTTCGGTCGCTAATTGTGGCTATTTATTGAGAGCTTGAAAATTGAAGTTTGATTTTAAAATAAAGAGGGGAGTCGCCACCGGTCCTTTTTATAGGTGTGATCGGACACCTAATAAATTTATTTTTAAAATAAAAGAATGCCGAGTTTAGGTCTACGTTAAAATCAGAGTAAAGTAGGGTCCGGGAGTCGGTTACGCGCGAGGAAGGTATTAGCACCCTCGCGACGCCCAAAATTGGTATCTTATAAACATGTGTTGTCTTGATTTTCAAAAATACGAGTTCAATTTAAATTCCAATCGTGATCCGATTTAAAAAACAAGAACTTTCAATCTTTGATTTTTGAGAAGGATATACCGTTTTAACATGAGCCGACAAATTCCATCCAATATAGCGATGAAATTTATGACTTAATGTTAAATCGATATATTGCCTCGATTAGTAATTAAATATAAAAAATATTCATGAAATAAGAATTTAAAATAAATCAAAGATGCAAACAATGACATTATCAATGAAAAATGTTAACATAATACTAGAGCAGTAGCAAAACAATAATAATAATATTTAAAAGAGAAAACCAAACATGAACAAATATAAAGTACATTTAGTAATAATAATATAAGGTAATATATACATAAGATAATATGCAAAAATATAATATATGACATATATACATGATGTATGAAAATATAATGTCTAATAGACATATATGTACAATATTACTAAATATATACGTACTAGATACAAGTACACATAGTATAATTGAACATATGCAATAATATTAGGAATACTATGGACAAGGAAAATACATTTATACTAATAATAGTAAAAGATGTATGTACACCAAATAATAATATAATAAGTAGCAATAGGGGAAATAATAAATACAAAATCAATAATACGACATACACAAATAATACAAATAAGAAAGGTATATATATACGTATGATAAAATAAATGTATTAAAATTAATAATAAATACAATATGGGTAAAAATAAATATATACATAATGTGGTACTAAGAAAAAAAAAATATATATACAATATAGTATTTAAAAATATATACATAAGATAGTATAAAAATATGTACATGGAAATGTATAAGAACTATATATAACTAGTAATATTAAAAATATATATAACATATATAGAACATATACAATACATACATACCTTAGAAATGATAATAATAATAAAACTATTTTGTACACTACACACATACTTATACATATATATATAAATAATAGTATTAGAAATAATATAGTATAAAGATATATAATTGATAATATTAAAATATATACATAATATTATATATAAATTATTCATATAATATATATTAAAAAAATTGACTATTAATACGTACTAAAAATATATACGGGGGTAAGAGGCATACACTAATAAATATAATAATAACCATGTAATACAATACAAAAAAGTAAATATAATAAAATGATATTAAAATAAAGTCATTAAAAACAGTAATATATATATATACATCTAATAAGAATATATAGTAATGTTAATGATAATAATAATAATAATAATAATATTGAAATACAAAAGCTATTATAATAAAAATATTAAAATAAAGTAATAAAAATATTACTACATATATACATACATACATGAAGATATACACTAATGTACAATAATAATAATAATAATATTGAAATACAAAAAAATGTAATATTTAATAAAGAAACAAAAACAAATAAAAAGGACTAAAACTGAACTAATAACAAAGTTTTGGGGTAAATGTGAAAGGAAATAAAGAGAAAATGGCTTATTTGAGCGCGCAGAAAACATAGGGGGACCGAAACAGCAATTATTCCTTCCCATTAAAACGCAGCACATTAGCGGGGACTAAATCGAAAAGCGCAAAAAATTATAGGGCCAAATTGAAAACAGAAAAAAATGACTTAATTGCAAAACCTTGAAAAAGCGGAAGGACCGCGCACATAAATAACCCATTCAAACAAAACACGCGGATCCTCCTGGCGGGTCGGGTCGGATGGGTCGGGCATGGCCAAAACGACGTTGTTTTGGGGCTTAAGTGTAGCCCCCAAAACGACGTCGTTTTGGAGGGCTATATAAGGCCTAAAATAACCAAAAAAAATCATTTGGTGAGAGGGAAAGAAAAAAAGAAGAGAGAGGGAAGAGAGAAGGGAGAGAGAAGGGAGGGGGGAAGGGGAATCCGGCCAGGGGCCGGTCACTGGCTGACCGTCGGCCGCCGTCCGTCGCCGGCGCTGGCCACCGCACGCGGTGGCCGGAAAAGGTATTTTTTAAATATTTTTTGTATATATATTTTTATTATATTTTTTATTATGATGTATATATATAGATTAATAGATTCGAAAAAGGGAAAAAAATAAAATAAAAATAAAAATAAGAGTAAAATAATAAAGAAGATAAAATCACCTTTAGGTATTTTCTTTTTGATTTTGATATCTTTGATCTCTTTTGTTCGATTTGGTGAGGTCCTTGGGTTTAGATACTGATGAAGGTGGTATGTTTTTGCTCAAAAAAAATTGGATGTATTTCTTATTTTCTTTGAACTGCCGAAGAAAAAAAAGCCCCCTTTTACATTTTTTCATGGCTTTTATAGCCTTTACAAATCTATTTTCTATTAGTTTCTGTCTTGTCTAATTGCAGGGGATGGGCGAGCGGTAGAGACATGACCGGTTGGCGGCCGGTGTTGCAGTGCTGTCAGAGGGCAGGTGGGGTTCGGCGCTGGTCAGATGCAAGTGGGGGGCTAGGGTTAGGTTTAGTGGGCCATTCGGGTTTGGGCTAGTGTTATGGGTTTAGGTTAGTTGGGTTAGGGGATAATTGGGTTTTGGGTTAGTGTTGGGCTAAGGGTAAGTTGTAAATGGGTCTAATGGGTTTGTAAGGGTTTGGGTTTTATTTTAGGTGGGCTTGGGTTTGATGATGTTGGTTGGGTATGGGGTAGTGGTTAGGTTGTAATGTATTTGGGTTTTGTGGGTTAAAGTGTAAATGGGCCCGGGCAATTTGGGCTTCTACAGCTGCCCCTCTTTGCTTATTGTCGTGCAACGAGAATAGAGCAAAGACTTTCAAGGAAGACCAAATTTGCCCGATCTTGTCAGGTCTTGACTTGCTTTGGAACTCTTATTGTTTAGGTAATCTCTCTCCAGTCCACCGTATCTTGTAGTTTTGGTTCAATCCACTGCATCTTCCAATATACGCCTTGTAGCTTCAATCTATTCCAATGTAACTTTAATGATATGAAATTTGTGGCTTCGATCTGCTTCACTGCAACTTCAGAAAGATGAGATCTATAACTTCAATCTTCTATTCTATTGCTTTAGTGAGATAAGGTTTTGGTCTTCTCTTTTGCCACTTCAGAAAGGCAAGATCTGATATCCTCGATCAACTTCACTGCAACTTTGGGGAGACAAGATCTGGTGTCTTCAATCAGCTCCAATCTTTATTCTTTACTTGGCATGTGATCCTAAGCTCAACTCATTTCTCGCAATATGAATTGACTCTTTAAAAACAGACATTTAGAAACAGAAATTGAAAATAGCTCAGCACGTGAGCTAAAGCTTAACTCACTTCTCGCAATATGAACAGAAATTAAAAGGCTCAACTCACCTATCGCAATATGAGTTGATTTTTGAAAAATAGAAATTAAAAGGCTCAACTTACCTCTCGCAATATGAGTTAATTTTTGAAAACATGAATTAAAACAGAAATTGGAAATACCTTAGCATGTGAGCCAAGGCTCAACTCACTTCTCGCAATATGAGTTGATATTTGAAAAAACAGGAATTAAAAGGCTCAACTCACCTCTCGCAATATGAGTTGATTTTTGAAAAATATAAAAAAAACAGAAATTGAAATTACCTCAGCGTGTCTTGAGGCTCAACTCACTTCTCGCAATATGAGTTGATTTTTGAAAAACAGAAATTAAAAAAACAGAAACTGAAAATACCTCAGCATGTGAGCCGAGGCTCAACTCACCTCTCGCAATATAAGTTGATTTTGGAAAAGTAGAAATTAAAGACAGAAATTGAAATTACCTCAGCGTGTCCCGAGGCTCAACTCACCTCTCGCAATATGAGTCGATTTTTTTTGAAAAATATAAACTAAACAGAATTCAAAAATACCTCAGCGTGTCCCGAGGCTCAACTCACCTTTCGCAATATGAGTTGACTTTTGAAAAGTATAAATTAAATAGGAATTAAAAATTCCTCAGCATGTGAGCCGAGGCTCAACTCATCTCTCGCAATATGAGTTGTAAAAATAAATTAAACAGGAATTTAAAAATACCTCAGCGTGTCTTGAGGCTCAACTCACCTTCTCGCAATATGAGTTGATTTAAAAACAGAAATAAAACATCAAAATACCAAAACCTGTCATTTGGTAGAACTCAGACGTCTTTTCCTTTGATTCGATACAGTTATCATCACATCTTCTTGCTCTACTGAAATACCTGTGTATGTCCTGTATGATGTTATTATGATATGCACATGTTTGTCCTAAATGCCTTTATGCCTACATGATTATGCAGCACGCCTTAGGCATGTTTGTCGTATGTCCTTTTTGTTATGATCCTTGCGATGATCTGCATTCATTGTTTCGATTCTCGCATTTCTCTTCAAGCCTTGTACCCGTCTTCAAGCTTCACGAGTAATCATCATTTCTCAAATATCACTCTTTTGCCCCTGATTGAACTTTGTCCTTGCTTTTAGACTCTTGTACTTGTCACATTTTCATCCAGGTAATGCTTAACATTTCTTTTGTTTAGAGTATGTCATTTCACTATTTATCATGTAAATAAACACATAATGGGATGCATGAAAATAGTCAAGTAGGTGTTGTAGGCCAATTTTAGCCAATTTACATCAAAACCCAATTTAGCCTTACCTAACCCACCAAAATTAAACCCAAAACCCAAAATATTAACTACCCAAAGCCCAATTTACATCAAAACCCCAATGGCCCAAACCCTAAGCCCAAATCAAAATAAAAAAAACCTTAGCCCACAACTTAAACTTTTCTCAACTAAATCTTAGCCTTTTCCACCACCAACTCCACCAGCCACTCCTTTTCCACCACCAACTCCACTAGCCACACCTTTTCCACCACCAAATCCACTAGCCACACTTGCTCCATTACCTACTCCACTAACCACACTTGCTCCACCACCACTTGTACCTACAAATGAAGATATAAACAATAAAAAAATATTTTGTAAATGGCTATATAAGCCTTCTCATATTTTGTATATGGGGGATTTTTTTGGAGAGTTTTTGGGAGAGAAAGTTATTATAAAGGATTTTTGGAGAGGTTTCTTTTTAAAGTAATCAAGGAGAAGAGTTATTGTGAAGGCTAGTTTTTGGAGAAGCTAGTTTCTTTTTAAGATTAATCAAAGATCAAAGCAAAAGAGGTTTTTTTGTCTATTCTCATTTTAAGTTATTTGTTTACTTATTGTTTTCCTTTCAATCTTATTTTGTTTCTTTTATACGAAAGTAAAAAAAAATAAAAGGAGGAGGCTTACCCATTTTTACCGAAAAAGTTTTTTTGAGGTCCGGCTGCCGTGTACGGTGGAGCCGGCGGCGGTCCGGCGACCGAACGATGGCCGACCTTGTGGCCGAAAATCATCCACCCTCTCCCTCTCTCTCCTTTTTTTGTTATTATTATATTTCTTAATATTATATTATATATATTCTTTTAATATATTAGGTATATTTTAAATTCTATATTACTTATATATATTATACTATTTTATGTATATATCTTTAATATTATATTATTTTATATATATATATTTTTACATGTTATCTTATGTATATATCTTAACTATATTATGTATGTATTTTTAACACTATATTATGTACATATTTTTAATATTATCACGTATTTATTTTTTATATATGTACATATTGATGTAGTATTATTAATAGTATTGATTTTTAAACATCATTTTTATTTCTAATATATATATTATGTACATTTTTTTATTTCTATTTTATTTTTATTTGTCAATATTAATTATTATTATTCTAATATTTTGATATTTTAATATTTTATATTTTATATATTTTATTATTCACATCATTATTCGCATTTTTTTGACAATAATATTCTTGGATTTTTTTTACTATCATTTTAAAAACTTTTTACATTTTAATTTTAAGAATAAGGCAATGTACCGATTTTAACATTAAGTCATCGATTTCATCGCTATGTTGGGTGAAATTAATCGGCTCGTGTTAAAAACGGGACGTCCTTCTAAAAAACAAAAAAACTTGCAACTTCTCATTTCCTTCAATCGGATCACACTTAAATGTCAAATTGAATTCGTATTTTTGAAAATCAAGACAACATGTGTTTAATAAGATACCAATTTTGGGCGTCACGAGGGTGCTAATACCTTCCTCGCGGGTAACCGACTCCCGAACCCTAAATTTTCTCTGGATTTTAACGTAGACCTAAACTTAGCCTTTTATTTGTTTTAATAAGAGATCTAATAGGTGTCCGATCACACCTAGGAAAAAGGATCGGTGGCGACTCCCTGTTTATTTCAAAAATCAAACGTCAAATTTCAAACTTTTTTTCAATAAATCGCCACAATTAGCGACCAAGCTAAGCTAAAATTTTTACGTCGCTACAGTTGGCGACTCCACTGGGGAAAGCCTTTTTGAGAGTCGTGTCTGGAATTAAACACGTTTTGTTAAAATTTTCAAATTTCCTTATTCAAAGTAAATATTTGGTTGTGATCCGAAAATCTCGTTTTCAAAATTCATGCATTTGTATCGTGCTGTAAATATTTCTTCTAACTTGCTTATTTGGTTGTTTTTCAGTTTTCAATTTTTATGGTTTTAATTTTGGTTTAGTTTCTTTAAGTGAAATGTAAAGGTTTATGAGTTGTTCCCCACACACCGTGCACTTGCATTTTCGCATAACATGAGCTCTCTACCCGAGCTCCGTCCGTTTAAGTGAAAGTAAATGCTACGCCTTCGTGAGTTAACTCGTCCCTCCGCACAGGCTAGTGAATACTTTCGGGTTACATATGATTTATGCTTTCGTGAGTTAACTTGTCCCTCCGCATAGGCATAAGTAAATGTAACCCCTCGAATTGAACTCGTGAGCCTGTGATAGGCTATGACCGAGGCTCCGTGTTAATCTTAGTAGATGATAGTACGGGCAATTCGAGTACCTATCTAGAACCAAAACCGCATATAATGAACCATACGAGCCACCTAACTAGAGCCATACCGAACCTCCGCTCGTTTAGTAGTCACCGAAATAAGTACACGGGAAAAGCACATCTTACCTTCTATTTCTTTTACATTTGTGCTTTATAAGCAAGGAAATCGAGTCCACTAGACCAAGTAGCTTAATTTGTTAGATTTTCCACAGTTTTTCTCTGTTTATATGTGTTGCGCTAACCAAGGTCGTTTGTCTGTATTTCTATTTTTCATCATGCATCGAAGGCATCTTGTTAGGAAGGTGTTGATTAGAGATTGGTTGCCAAAAACGGGTTTCTAATGGAGGAGTCAATTATACGAGTGACCGAAACGTTGTGTAATAGACTCCTTTGATTAAAGAAATGCCTAAATAGGGGCTATCTTGAAATTAACACCAAATTTTTGCATATTCATTCATGATTGACATTCATTTGACATTCATGCATTCATTCATGCATCCATTCATTCATTGCATATCCCATACTCGGTCGCTGAAGATAAAATATATAATTCGCAGTTGTAACACCACAAGACTGGAACCACGTCATCTGTATAAAACGCACCGACAAGCTAGAGTAATGGAGGATGAATTCAATGAGAGAATTGAAAGGATGGAAAGTGCTCAAAAGGAATTACAAAAGCAACTGGCCAAATCGCAACAAGAGACGAGAGACCTAATGGTGAGATCTCGAGAGGAATCACTCGAGCAAAGAGATCAGATGGCTAAAATGATAGAGATGGTGACAACTTTGGTCAAAGGAAAATGACCCATGCAGAACCCCGATGTTATGGAACCTCGATCAAGAATTCACCACGATCAAGATCCACTCTATCCCCCGGGATTCACTCCACCGCCCGTGTATATAACACAAAGAGAGTATACTCAAGGGGAACCCACAGGCTTGGAACATCGACCTATGCCACCCGCTCCACCCACTAATTTAGGGCAAGGAATATTCGCGTCGAACCCAGGGGCTAGTCCTGCTGATCCACTAGTTCCAGATCTGGATGACCCAGCAGAGGTAGCCAAGTTGAAATTGGATAACCATGACGCAAAATATAAGAGTCTAGAGGAAAGACTCAAAGCAATAGAAGGCACTGAAGTCTTCTCCGCACTAGGTGCCAAGGAACTCAGTTTGGTACCTGATCTAATTTTGCCTCCGAAGTTCAAAGTGCCTGATTTTGAGAAGTATGATGGGACAAGGTGCCCAAAAGCACATATCATTATGTTCTGTCGAAAAATGACCGGTTATGTGAACGAAGATAAACTACTCATACATTGCTTTCAAGATAGTCTAATAGGGTCAGCTCTTCGGTGGTACAACCAATTTAGTAGAGAAAAGATTCGATCCTGGAAGGACTTGGCGTCTGCATTCTGCGAGCAGTACAAGCATGTATCAGACATGGTGCCAGACCAGATGACCTTGCAAATGATGGAGAAAAAGCCATCAGAGACCTTCAGACAGTATGCGCAGAGATGGAGAGACGTCTCGGCTCAAGTGGAACCCCCACTAACAAAAACGGAGATAACCGTTCTCTTTATCAATACTTTAAAGGCACCGTTTTATGACAAATTAGTGGGAAGTGCCACGAAGGATTTCGCGGATATTGTAATATTCGGTGAACTCATAGAGAATGCCGTCAAGAGCGGTAGAATGGATGGATCAGAAGGCTCAAGAAAAGCAGCACCCGTGAGGAAGAAAGAGCCAGAAGCCCACATGGTGGGAACTGAGAGTCGTTACATTCCCAATTCGTATCCTAACCAACCCCGACCTTGAAATTA
The DNA here is from genome assembly GCF_007990345.1 of Gossypium hirsutum. NCBI lineage: Eukaryota > Viridiplantae > Streptophyta > Magnoliopsida > Malvales > Malvaceae > Gossypium > Gossypium hirsutum. The sequence goes on from NC_053429.1 coordinate 124,913,007, forward strand.
TCCACCCCCGAACTTCTATTATCCCCCTCAAACCCCTTACTACCAAGCACCACATCCGTCCTACCCCGTATACGCCACGAACAACCAAAGACCCGTCACCACTTTTCCACAAAATACGGTACCCGCCCAAAGCCAACCCAGAAACGAACCAAGACCAGCAAGGCATAATCCCGAGAGACTGCAATTTACCCCTATCCCTGTGTCGTATGGGGAATTGTACCCAAAACTTTTGGAATAACAGCTAATTTCTCCCCATTACATGGCACCCCTTAAACCTCCATACCCAAAGTGGTACGATCCAAACGCTAGTTGTGCATACCACGCAGGGAACCAGGGGCACTCTACTGAGAACTGTCTTGCTTTCAAAAGGAGAGTTCAAGGACTCATTGACGCGGGTATCCTACGATTTGATAGTGCCAGTAACGCCACGGGGAACCCGTTCCCTAACCATATCGAAGGAAATGTGAGCACAGTGGGGAAAGAGGATGAATGGAAGCTCAGAAGATGTGTTTCAGAAATAAGGACGCCTCTGCAGAAAATCTGGGAGGTATTGGTTAAGAAAGGATTGCTCTGTCACTTTGATAGAATTTTTGGAGAAGAAGGTCAAAGTTTTTACAATTTTCATGGGATTGTTGGACATGACATTCAGTCATGTGAGGACTTTAAAAGGTTACTTCAAGACCGGATGGATAATAAGGAGATCAAGATCCTTAACAAGAGGGAAGATACCAATGAAAGAGAAGTATGCGTCTCTAATAGCCAATCATCAGGGCCCCCTTATAGTGCTGATCGACCGTTGGTAATTTATTACGATGCGATGAGAGAGCCGTTGAAACCACAGATGGTAATTGAAGTACCGTCTTCTTTCCCGTATAAGGACAACAAAATAGTATCGTGGAGATATGATGTTAATATCGTTACACCGGAAGTTGAAAAGTCCAAAGCCATAACTGAAGATGTTGTGGAGGTAGGTCATTTTACTCGAAGTGGACGATGCTATTCTAAAGAAGTTGAACCGGTAAAGAAAAGTAGCGACTCGAAGCAAAAAGGAAAAACAGTGATGTACGAAGTCGAAGTCGAGCAAGAAATTCCACCCGTGCAAGAAACTAAAAAGCCTGTGAATGAGGAAGAAGCTCAAGAATTCTTGAAATTTATTAAGCACAGCGAGTATAGTGTGGTGGAATAATTGAGCAAGCAGCCAGCGCGAATCTCAGTTCTATCTCTACTGTTAAATTCAGAGCCACATCGGAATGCTTTATTGAAGGTGTTAAATCAAGCTTATGTGGCCAACAACATATCTGTCGAAAAGCTTGATAGGTGGGTAAACAATCTGAATGCAGACAATTTCATCTCTTTTAGTGATGATGAGATACCGCCAAATGGTAGAGGCTTGGTGAAAGCACTGCATATCACGACTCGTTGTAAGGGATACATAATACCAAACGTACTCATCGATAATGGGTCAGCGTTAAATGTTATACCATTGGCCACGCTTTCCAGAATACCATGGATTTGTCCTACTTAAGGCCCTGTCATTCCACGGTAAGGGCATTCGACGGAACGAGGCGCGAAGTCATGGGAAAGATCGAAATCCCTTTGGAAGTGGGCCCTTACATTTATGATGTCGAGTTCCAAGTCATGGACATTACACCCTCTTATAACTGCCTTTTGGGAAGACCTTGGATCCATTCTACTGGAGCAGTCCCATCATCCCTCCATCAAAAGATGAAATTTATCATGGATGTCTGTTTGGTCACAGTCGAGGGTGAAGAAGACATTGTAGCATTTATCTCTGCTGATGCGCCATACCTGGAAGTAAGCAAGGACACAGTGGAATGTTCTTTTCGATCCCTTGAATTCGTCAATGCCACTTTCGTCGCTGAGGGAAACATAATTTCGATGCCAAAACTGTCGAGAAATACCAGAATGGGTGTCAAGTTGACCGTAGGAAGGGGAGCTCGCGTGAGAAGAGGTTTAGGGAGACATCTGCAAGGAATAGTTAGGGCTTTAAAGCCAGTGCAGCACAAGGCCCGATACGGTTTGGGGTTCCAGCCTGGCAGGCGTCAAAGAAGAAGACAGTGGAAGAAGGATCAAGAGAGAAGAATTGCAAGAACTTTGGGCTGAGAACCAGAATGGGAACCAATAGAGTACCCTCCTTTGTAAAAAACATTTACATCTGCGGGAATGATGTACCCTGGACAAGATGATCCACGAAACATGCTGAGGTTAATTGAAAGGAGTTTTCAGAATGTCAATATAAATGTCATTGACAAAGGGGCTGGTGCAAGTAAAGATGTCTCGAGGATACGCCCTTGCCCTCCTGGTTTCATGTTGAACAATTGGACTGCTGAGGAGCTTCTTATAGTTTATAAATCTTCAGAGTAATGCTAAACATTAACCTTCTATTGTGTCCTTAGATATAATAGAATTCTTTTGTAAGAGTTTGCATTCGCTCTTTATCATTTAAATGAAGATGCATTTTGTCACGATTTTTCGCATTATCACTAATTTCATAATCATTTTCTCATTTCATAGCCTATCCTTACATTTGCCTCATTGCCATGACATAACATTTTGTTTCCAATACTTGGATGTCCCTCTATAGCTTCCTTTTCCATTCAACTTTCAGGTGCTCAGATATTGACGACATGAATAAGCTCGTTCCGAATCTTGAAATTGATTTTGAGAAGGCTGTTTGCTTAGGAGAATTTGAAGCCGAAGAAAATGCTGAAGATTATGTCTCGTCTCCTGAATTGTTAAGAATGGTGGAACAAGAGGATAAACAGATTTTTCCTCATGAAGAATCTGTGGAAACAATAAATTTGGGCACTAAAGAGAGGAAACAAGAAGTGAAGATTAGGACTTCTATTTCAGAGAGTACCAGACATAGTTTGATCATTTTACTCTGCGAATACAAAGATGTTTTCGCATGGTCATACCAGGACATGCCAGGGCTAGATGAAGATTTAGTGGTCCATAAGCTCCCATTAAAGCCAGAATGCAAGCCTATCCAGCAAAAATTAAGACGGATGAGACTCGAAATGCTGTTGAAAATAAAAGAGGAAGTCAAGAAGCAATTTGATGCTGGCTTCCTACAAGCCTCCAAATATCCAGAATGGGTGGCTAACATAGTCCCGGTACCAAAGAAAGATGGCAAAGTACGAATGTGCGTGGATTACCGTGACCTGAATCGAGCAAGCCCAAAAGATAATTTTCCCTTGCCACATATTGACACGTTGGTGGACAACACAACAAAACATTCATTGTTTTCTTTCATGGATGGATTCTCGAGGTATAATCAGATCAAGATGGCCCCTGAGGATATGGAGAAAACTACCTTCATAACAATGTGGGGAACGTTCTGCCACAAGATGATGCCATTCGGGTTAAAGAATGTTGGGGCAACATATCAGAGGGCTATGGTAACGTTATTCCATGACATGATGCATAAAGAAATAGAGGTCTACGTCGACGACATGATTACTAAATCCCGAGGGGAAGAAGAGCATGTAGTGAACCTCAAGAAGTTGTTCGAAAGGCTGAGAAAGTTTCAGCTAAAACTTAATCCAGCCAAATGTACATTTGGGGCTACCTCTGGAAAGTTGCTAGGCTTCATTGTCAGTGAAAGAGGTATCGAAGTTGATCCAGATAAAATAAAAGCCATCCAAGAATTACCACATCCGCGCACGCAAAAGGAAGTTAGAGGATTTTTTGAGAGATTAAACTACATCGCCCGATTTATCGCTCAACTTACCAACCAATACGACCCAATCTTTCGGTTTCTTCAAAAACATAACCCGGGAGAATGGAACGAGGAATGCCAGGTGGCCTTTGATAAGATAAAACAATATTTGTCCAGTCCTCCAGTGCTAGTACCGCCAACTCCTGGAAGACCATTGATATTGTAGTTGATTGTGTTCGAAAGTTCAATGGGTTGCGTACTGGGGCAACACGACGAGTCAGGAAAGAAAGAAAAAGCGATCTACTACCTCAGCAAAAAGTTCTCTGAATATGAGGCAAAATATTCGTCCATTGAGAAATATTGTTGCGCTCTGGTTTGGGTAGCTCGGAGACTCAGACAATATATGTTGTATCACACGACATGGGTAATTTCAAAGCTGGACCCAATAAAATACATGATGGAATCGCCGGCACTATCAGGAAGAATGGCACGATGGCAGATCCTCCTTTCGGAATATGACATTGCCTATGTAAGTCAGAAGTCGATAAAAGGGAGCGCAATAGCTGACTTCTTAGCAACTCGAACGATAGAGGAATATGAGCCTTTAAGATTCGATTTCCCAGACGAAGACTTAATGTGCATCACAGAAATAGAATCCGAGTCATCAAAAGAGAAGTCATGGAAGATGTGCTTTGATGGTGCGTCAAATGCTTTAGGGCATGGAATTGAAGCAATCCTGGTATCACCAGACGGGAATCATTATCCGTTCACCGCAAGACTGAACTTCTTCTGTACCAATAATATCGCAGAATATGAGGCCTGTATCATGGGGCTTTGTGCAGCTATCGAACGAAACATCAAGATCTTGGAGGTGTACGGGGACTCAGCCCTAGTGATTTACCAAATCCGTGGAGAGTGGGAAGTGAGGGACTCAAAATTGATTAAGTACAGCGATTTAGTGGCTGGATTGATCAAGGAATTCAAAGAAATAAATTTTCATTACTTCCCACGAGAAGAGAACCAACTGGCTGATGCCTTGGCCACTTTGGCTTCAATGTTTAAAGCAAGTAGAGAAGCAGAAATACTGCCCCTCAAAATGAGCATATACGAGGTCCCTGCACACTGTTGTAGCATTGAGAAAGAAGTAGACGGACGGCCTTGGTTCCATGATATCTTAGAATATATCAAGAATCAAAGGTATCCCGAACAAGCGAATGAGAACGATAAAAGAACAATTAGAAGAATGGCAGCGGGATTTGTTCTTGATGGGGATATCCTGTATAAAAGAGGAAAGGATCAGATGTTTTTGAGATGTGTGGATGATGTTGAAGCCAGAAAAATACTTGAAGAGGTCTATGAGGAAATTTGCGGAACGCATGCCAATGGTTTCAATATGGCCAGAATGATCATGAGACTCGGTTATTATTGGCTGACAATGGAAAATGACTGCATCAATTTTGCCAGAAAATGCCACAAATGTCAAATCTACAGCGATAAAATTCATGTAGCCCCTTCACCCCTTCATGTCATGACTTCTCCGTGGCCTTTTTCTATGTGGTGCATGGATGTCATAGGGCCAATTTCTCCAAAAGCATCAAATGGACATCGATTCGTTTTTGTGGTCATCGATTACTTCACAAAATGGATAGAAGCCGCTTCGTTTGCCAATGTGACGAGGACTGCAGTTTGCAGGTTTTTGAAAAAGGAAATCATTTGCCGGTATGGTTTGCCTGAAAGAATCATTTCAGATAATGCCACGAATCTGAACAATAAGATGATGAAAGAAGTGTGCGAGCAGTTCCAAATAAAGCATCATAACTCCTCACCCTATCGCCCAAAAATGAACGGGGTTGTTGAAGCAGCCAATAAAAATATTAAGAGGATCATTGGGAAAATGACTGAGACATATAAAGATTGGCACGAGAAGCTTCCATTTGCTTTGTTTGCATATCACACATCTGTGCGAACATCTACGGGAGCAACTCCTTTCTCTCTGGCTTACGGAATGGAAGCTGTGCTACCTATTGAGGTTGAGATCCCCTCCCTGCGAGTCTTAATGGAATTAAAGTTAGAAGAAGCAGAATGGGTTCGAGCTCGATATGATCAGTTCAACCTCATCGAAGAAAAACGTCTAAGAGCAATTTGTCATGGGTAGATGTACCAGAAGAGAATGATCGCGGCCCATGACAAGAAAGTATGGCCAAGAGAATTCCACGCAGGAGAACTCGTACTGAGGAAGATTCTCCCAATACAAAAGGACCTGCGAGGAAAATGAGCACCAAATTGGGAAGGACCATACGTCGTAAAGAAGGCATTTTCAGGAGGAGCTTTGATCCTTACCGAGATGGATGGCAAGGAGCTACCGAATCCAGTGAACTCAGATGCTGTGAAGAAATATTATGCTTGAGATGAAAACCCGAAAAGGGCATCCAAAAAAAAAAAGAGGGATCAAGGCGAAAACCCGCAAAGGGCGTCTTGATTAGCACAAAAGATTAGGATGAAAACCCGAGAGGGCGTCCTAATGAGGTAAACCTGGCTTAAAGAGTGTGGCGTTTTAACAGCGGGTCAAACAGTGAGACTACAGTATTTGAAGCATTTCTGAAAGCTCGAAATCTTCTACGCAAAGAGCCAGACTCGAAAAGATTCTTGATTGAGGAACGTGGAAGAGTTCATGTGTCGAATATCTAAAGTATTTGTATCCGTTGAATACGATCCTTTCTTTCTTTTTGACATTTTTTACTCTCATTGGTTAACTTGCTTTGTTTGCCACATTTGAAATAGATGAATATGAAATATCATTTTTTCCTACCTGACCTTTTTCATGCATCTCATTATGTGTTTATTTACATGATAAATGGAGAAATGACATACTCTAAACAAAAGAAATGTTAAGAATTACCTGGATGAAAATTTGATAAGCACAAGAGTCTCAAAGTAAGAACAAAGTTTAATCGGGGGCAGAAGAGTGATATCTGAGGAACGTCGATTACTCGTGAAGCTTGAAGGCAGGTATAAGGCCTGAGGAGAAAGTCGAGAATCAAAGCAATGAACACAGATCCTCAACAATCGTGGCTAAATGGACATACGACAAACATGCTTAAGGAGCACTGCATAATCATGTAGGCATAAAAGCATTTAAGACAAACATGTGCATATCATGATAACATCATACATAGCATATACATGTACTCCAACAGAGCAAGAAATCTTGAATGAGAGTCGCACTGAATCAAAGGAAAAGACACCCGAGTTCTACCAAAGAACAGGTTTTGGGTATTTTGATGTTTTTAATTCATGCTTTTCAAGGAAAATCAACTCATATTGCGAGACACGCTGAGGTATTTTTAAATTTCTGTTTTTCAAAAATCAACTTATATTGCGAGAGGTGAGTTGAGCCTCGGGACACGCTGAGGTAATTTCAATTTCTGTTTGTCAAAAATTAACTCATATTGCGAGAGGTGAGTTGAGCCTCGGCTCACATGCTGAGGTCTTTTCAATTTCTGTTCGTAAAAAAAAATCAACTCATATTGCAAGAGGTGAGTTGAGCCTCAAGACACGCTGAGGTATTTTTAAATTTCTGTTTTTCAAAATCAACTCATATTGCGAGAGGTGAGTTGAGCCTCGGGGCACGCTGAGGTATTGTCAATTTTTGTGTTTTAATTTATTTTTCAAAAATCAACTCATATTGCGAGAGGTGGGTTGAGCCTCAAGTCACATTGAGGTATTTTCAATTTATCATCAAAAAATCAACTCATATTGCGAGAGGTGAGTTGAGCCTCGTTTCACACGTTGAGGTATTTTCAATTTCTGTCTTTTAAAAAAAATCAGCTCATATTGCAAGAGGTGAGTTGAACCTCAAGACGCTGAGGTAATTTCAATTTTTGTTTGTCCAAAATCAACTCATATTGCGAGAGATAAGTTGAGCCTCAAGACACATTGAGGTATTTTCAATTTCTGTCTTTCAAAAAAATCAGCTCATATTGCGAGAGGTGAGTTGAACCTCAAGACGCTGAGGTGTTTTCCATTTTTGTTCTTCAATTTCTGTTTTTCAAAAACATCAACTCATATTGCGAGAGGTGAGCTGAGCCTCGGGACACGCTGAGGTATTTTCAAATTCTATTTTTATCAAAAAATCAACTCACATTGCGAGAGGTGAGTTGAGCCTCGGGACACACTGAAGTATTTTCAATTTCTGCTTTTCAATTTCTACTTTTTAAAAGAATCAACTCATATTGCGAGAGGTGAGTTGAGCCTCGGGTCACACGCTGAGGCGTTTTCAATTTCTGCTTTTCAAAAGAATCAACTCATATTGCGAGAGGTGAGTTGAGCCTCGGGTCACACGCTGAGGCATTTTCAATTTCTGCTTTTCAAAAATCAACTTATATTGCGAGAGGTAAGTTGAGTCTCGGGCCACACACTGAGGTCTTTTCAAATTCTGTTTTTAATTTCTGCTTTTCAATTTCTATTTTTCAATTTCTATTTTTCAAAAATCAACTCATATTGCGTGATGTGAGTTGAGCCTTGGGTTCACAGGTCGAGGTATTTTCAACTCATATTGCGAGAGGTGAGTTGAGCCTTTTAATTTCTATTTTCAAAAAAAAACTCATATTGCGAGAGGTGAGTTGAACCTCAAGACGCTGAGGTGTTTTCCATTTCTGTTTTTCAATTTCTGCTTTTCAAAAATCAACTCATATTGCGAGAGGTGAGTTGAGTCTCGGGCCACACGCTGAGGTTTTTTCAAATTCTGTTTTTAATTTCTGCTTTTCAATTTCTGTTTTTTCAATTTATATTTTCAAAAATCAACTCATATCGCGAGATGTGAGTTGAGCCTTGGGTTCACATGTCGAGGTATTTTCAAAATCTGTTTTTCAAATTAAGTTTCAAAAAAACCAACTCATATGGCGAGAGGTGAGTTGAGCCTTAGCTCACGTGCTGAGCTATTTCTGTTTTAATGTCTGTTTTCAAAAAAAGCCAATTCATATTGCGAGAAATGAGTTGAGCTCAGGATCACATGCCGAGTAAAGAATAAAGATTGGAGCTGATTGAAGACACCAGATTTTTGTTTCTTCAAAATTTTCGTTGGAGCTGATTGAAGATGTTAGATCTTACCTTTCTGAAGTCAGAGAAGAAAACACCACAAACCTTATCCCACTAAAGCGATAGAAGAACGGATTGAAGTTGTAGATCTTATCTTTCTGAAGTTACAGTGAAGCGGGTCGAAGCTACAAATCTCATATCCTTGAAGTTACATTGGAACAGATTGAAGCTACAAGGCATATCTCCGAATTTGCAGTGGATTGAACCAAAGCTACAAGATGCAATGGACTGGAAAGAGACTATCTGGATGAGAAGAGCACCAAAGAAGTCCATACTTAGCAAGACCGGGCAAAATTGGCCTTTCTTTGTATCTTTGCTCTATTCTCGTTACACGATAATGAGCAAAGAGGGGCAGCTGTTGTAGGCCAATTTTAGCCCATTTACATCAAAACCCAATTTAGCCTTACCTAACCCACCAAAATTAAACCCAAAACCCAAAATATTAACTACCCAAAGCCCAATTTACATCAAAACCCCAATAGCCCAAACCCTAAGCCCAAATCAAAATAAAAAAAACCCTAGCCCACAACTTAAACTTTTCTCAACTAAATCTTAGCTTTTTCCACCACCAACTCCACTAGCCACACATTTTCCACCACCAAATCCACTAGCCACACTTGCTCCATTACCTACTCCACTAACCACACTTGCTCCACCACCACTTGTACCTACAAATGAAGATATAAACAATAAAAAAATATTTTGTAAATGGCTATATAAGCCTTCTCATATTTTGTATATGGGGGGATTTTTTTTAGAGAGTTTTTGGGAGAGAAAGTTATTATAAAGGATTTTTGGAGAGGTTTCTTTTTAAAGTAATCAAGGAGAAGAGTTATTGTGAAGGCTAGTTTTTGGAGAAGCTAGTTTTTTTTGAAGATTAATCAAAGATCAAAGCAAAAGAGGTTTCTTTGTCTATTCTCATTTTAAGTTATTTGTTTACTTATTGTTTTCCTTTCAATCTTATTTTGTTTCTTTTATACGAAAGTAAAAAAAAATAAAAGGAGGAAGCTTACCCATTTTTACCGAAAAAGTGTTTTTGAGGTCCGGCTGCCGTGTACGGTGGCGCCGGCGCCGGTCCGGCGACCGGACGATGGCCGACCTTGTGGCCGAAAATCATCCACCCTCTCCCTCTCTCTCCTTTTTTTTGTTATTATTATATTTCTTAATATTATATTATATATTCTTTTAATATATTAGGTATATTTTAAATTCTATATTACTTATATATATATTATACTATTTTATGTATATATCTTTAATATTATATTATTTATATATATATTTTTACATGTTATCTTATGTATATATCTTAACTATATTATGTATGTATTTTTAACACTATATTATGTACATATTTTTAATATTATCACGTATTTATTTTTATATATGTACATATTGATGTAGTATTATTAATAGAATTGATTTTTAAACATCATTATTATTTCTAAAATATATATTATGTACATTTTTTTATTTCTATTTTATTTTTATTTGTCAATATTAATTATTATTATTCTAATATTTTGATATTTTAATATTTTATATTTTATATATTTTATTATTCACATCATTATTCGCATTTTTTTGACAATAATATTCTTGGATTTTTTTTACTATCATTTTAAAAACTTTTTACATTTTAATTTTAAGAATAAGGCAATGTACCGATTTTAACATTAAGTCATCGATTTCATCGCTATGTTGGGTGAAATTAATCGGCTCGTGTTAAAAACGGGACGTCCTTCTAAAAAACAAAAAACTTGCAACTTCTCATTTCCTTTAATCAGATCACACTTAAATGTCAAATTGAATTCGTATTTTTGAAAATCAAGACAACATGTGTTTAATAAGATACCAATTTTGGGCGTCGCGAGGGTGCTAATACCTTCCTCGCGCGTAACCGACTCCCGAACCCTAAATTTTCTCTGGATTTTAACGTAGACCTAAACTTAGCCTTTTATTTGTTTTAATAAGAGATCTAATAGGTGTCCGATCACACCTAGGAAAAAGGATCGGTGGCGACTCCTTGTTTATTTCAAAAATCAAACGTCAAATTTCAAACTTTTTTTCAATAAATCGCCACAATTAGCGACCAAGCTAAGCTAAAATTTTTACGTCGCTACAGCAGGGATAAAAAGGATACCTCACATTCATTTATTTCAACGGTAACAAACAAAGAAAGTTAACTACGAATAGTAAAAAAAATGTCATAAAGAGAAAATGGGTCACATTTCAACGAATGCAAATGCTCTAGATATTCAATACATGAACTCTTCCACGTTCCTTCATCTAGAATCTTTTCGAGCATGGCTTCTTACGTAGAAGATTTCGAGCTTTCCAAAAATGCTTCAAATGCTGTAGTCTCGCTGTTTGATCCACTGTTCAAAATGCCTTGCTCTTTAAGCCCAGTGTTTGTTTCATTAGGACGCCCTTTTCGGGTTTTCATCCTAATCTTTTGTGTTAATCAAGACGCCCTTTTTGGATTTTCACCTTGATTCCTCTTTTTTTTAAGATGCCCTTTTCGGGTTTTCATCTTGGTTTCCTTTTTCAAGCATAATATTTCTTTACAGCATCTGAATTTATTGGATTCGGTAACTCCTTCCCATCCATCTTAGTGAGAATCAAAGCTCCACCCGAGAATGCCTTCTTTATGACGTATGGACCTTCCCAATTTGGTGCCCATTTTCCTCGCAGGTCTTTTTGTATTGGGAGAATCTTTCTCAGCACGAGTTCTCCTTCGTCGAATTCTCTTGGCTGTACTTTCTTGTCATGGCCCACGATCATTCTCTTCTGGTACATCTGTCTATGACAAATTGCTTTCAGACGCTTTTCTTCGATGAGGTTTAACTGGTCATATCGAGCCTGAACCCACTCAGCTTCCTTTAATTTAGACTCCATTAAGACTCGTAGAGAAGGGATCTCAACTTCGATAGGTAGCACAGCTTCCATTCCATAGACCAAAGAGAAAGGAATTGCTCCTGTAGATGTTCGCACAGATGTGCGATATGCATACAAAGCAAATGGTAGCTTATCGTGCCAGTCTTTATATGTCTCGGTCATTTTCCCAATGATCTTCTTAATATTTTTGTTAGCTGCTTCAACAGATCCGTTCATCTTTGGGTGATAGGGCGAGGAGTTATGATGTTTTATTTGGAATTGTTCACACACCTCCTTCATCATCTTGTTGTTCAGATTCATGGCGTTATCTGAAATGATTCTTTCAGGCAAACCATATCGACAAATGATTTTCTTTTTCAAAAATCTACAAACTGTAGTCTTTGTCACATTGGCAAACGAAGCGGCTTCTATCCATTTTGTGAAGTAATCAATGACCACAAAAATGAACCGGTGTCCATTAGAAGATTTTGGAGAGATTGGCCCTATAACATCCATGCCGCACATAGAAAAAAGGCCACGGAGAAGTCATGACGTGAAGGGGCGAAGGGGCTACATGAATTTTATCACCATAAATTTGACATTTGTGGCATTTTCATGCAAAACTAATGCAGTCGCTTTCCATCATCAAACAATAGTAACCGAGTCTCGTAATCTTCCTGGCCATAGTGAAGCCATTGGCATGTGTCCTATAGATTCCCTCATGGACATCTTCGAGTATTTTTCTAGCTTCTACAGCATCTACACATCTCAAGAGCACCTGATCTTTTCCTCTTTTGTACAGGATGTCCCCATTAAGAACAAATCTCACTGCCATTCTTCTGATTGTTCTTTTGTCGTTCTCATTTGCTTGTTCGGGATACCTTTGATTCTTGATATATTTTAAGATATCATGGAACCATAGCTGCCCATCTGGCTCTTTCTCAATGCTGAAACAATGTGCAGGGACTTCATATATGCTCATTTGAAGATGCATTATTTCTGTTTCTCTGTTTGCTTTGAACATTGAAGCCAAAGTGGCCAAGGCATCAGCCAATTGGTTTTCTTCTCGTGGGAGGTAATTAAAAGTTATTTCTTCGAATTCTTTAATCAACTCTACCACTAGATCACTGTACTTAACCAGTTTCGAATCTCTCACTTCTCAATCTCCACGGATTTGGTATATCACCAACGCTGGGTCTCCGTATACCTCTAAAGTTTTGACGTTTCGTTCAATAGCTGCACGAAGTCCCATGATACAGGCCTCGTATTTCGCTATGTTATTGGTACAGAAGAAGTTCAGCCTAGCAGTGAGTGAGTAATGGTTTCCTTCTGGTGATATTAAAACTGCTCTAATCTTATGTCCGAATGCGTTCGATGCACCATCAAAGCTCATCTTCCATGGTTTCTCTTTTGATGACTCGCACTCTTTTTCTGTAATGCACATTAAGTCTTCATCTGGGAAATCAAATTTCAATGGCTCGTATTCCTCCGTTGTTCGAGTTGCTAAGAAGTCAGCTATTGCACTCCATTTTATCGACTTTTGGCTCACATAGACGATGTCATATTCTGATAGTAAGATCTGCCATCGTGCCATTCTTCCTGATAGTGCGGGTGATTCCATCATGTACTTTATTGGGTCCAACTTTGAAATTAGCCATGTCGTATGATACAGCATATATTGCCTGAGTCACCGAGCTACCCAAACCAGAGCGCAACAGTATTTTTCTATGGACGAATACTTTGCCTCATATTCAGTAAACTTTTTGCTGAAGTAGTAGATCGCCTTTTCTTTCTTTCCTGACTCGTCATGTTGCCCCAGTACGCAACCCATTGAATTCTTGAACACAGTCAAATACAATATCAATGGTCTTCCCGGTATTGGCGGTACTAGCACTGGAGGATTAGACAAATACTGTTTTATCTTGTCAAAAGCCATTTGGCACTCCTCGTTCCATTCTCCGGGATTATGTTTTCGAAGAAGCCGAAAAATTGGATCACACTGGTTGGTAAGTTGAGCGATGAATCGGGTGATGTAGTTTAACCTCCCTAAAAATCCTCTGATTTCCTTTTGTGTGCGCGAAGGTGGTAACTCTTGAATGGCTTTTATTTTATCTGGATCAACTTCAATTCCTCTTTCGTTGACAATGAAGCCAAGCAATTTTCTTGAGGTAGCCCCAAACGTACATTTGGACGGATTGAGCTTTAGCTGGAACTTTCTCAGTCTGTCGAACAACTTCTTCAGGTTCGCTACATGCTCTTCTTCCCCTCGGGACTTAGCAATCATATCATCAACGTAGACCTCTATTTCTTTATGCATCATGTCATGGAATAATGTTACCATAGCCCTCTGATATGTTGCCCTAGCATTCTTTAACCCAAATGGCATCACCTTGTAGCAGAATGTTCCCCACATTGTTACGAAAGTAGTTTTCTCCATATCCTTAAGGGCCATCTTGATCTGATTATACCCCGAGAATCCATCCATGAAAGAAAACAAAGAGTGCTTTGCTGTGTTATCCACCAACGTATCAATGTGTGGTAAGGGAAAATTATCTTTGGGACTTGCTCGATTCAGGTCATGATAATCCACGCGCATTCGTACTTTGCCGTCTTTCTTTGGTACCGGGACTATGTTAGTCACCCATTCTGGATATTTGGATGCTTGTAGGAAGCCAACATTAAATTGCTTCTTGACTTCTTCTTTTATTTTCAACAACATTTCGGGTCTCATCCGTCTTAACTTTTTTTGAACGGGTTTGCATTCTGGCTTTAATGGGAGCTTATGGACCACTACATCTTCATCTAATCCTGGTATGTCTTGATATGACCAGGCGAATACATCTTTGTACTTGCGGAGCAAAGCAATCAAATTATGCTTGGTGTCATCTGAAATAGAAGTCTCAATTTTCACTTCTTGCTTCTTTTCTTCAGTTCCCAAATTTATTATTTCAACAGATTCTTGATGAGGCAAAATCTGTTTATCCTCTTGTTCCACCATTCTTAGCAAGTCAGGAGATGAGACATAGTCTTCAGCATTTTCTTTGACTTCAAATTCTCCTAAACAAACAGCCTTCTCAAAATCGATTTCAGGACTCGTAACGGGTTTGTTCATGCTGTTGATATTCGAGCATCTGAAAGTTGAATGGAAAAGAAAACTATAAAGGGGCATCCAAGTATTGGAACCAACAAACGAAATGTTATGGCATGGTATGAGGCAAATGTACAGATAGGCTATGAAATGAGGAGATGATTATGAAATTAGTGATAATGCGAAAGATCGTGACAAAATGCATCTTCATTGATATTCATTTAAATGATAAAGAGCGAATGCAAGCTCTTACAAAAGAATTCTATTATATTTAAGGACACAATACAGGGTTAATGTTTGAGCATTACTCTGAAGACTTATAAACTACAAGAAGGTCCTCGGCAGTCCAATTGTTCAACATGAAATCAGGAGGACAAGGGCGTATCGTTGAAACATCTTTAATAGCCTCACTTCCTTTGTCAATGACATTTATACTGACATTCTGAAGACCCCTTTCAATTAATAACAGCGTGCTTTGTATATTATCCTGTCCGGGGTGTATCATTCCCACAGATGTAAATGTTTTTGACAAAGGAGGGTATGTTATGGGCTCTCATTCTACTTCTTGGCCCAAAGTTCTCGCAATCCTTCTCTCCTGATCCTTTTTCCATTGTTTTCTTCTTTAACGCATGTCCGGTTGGAACCCCAAACCGTATCGGGCCTTGTGGTGCACTGGCTTTAGAGCCCTGACTATTCCTTGCAAATATCTCCCTAAACCTTTTCTCGCTCGAGCTCCCCTTTCCTACAGTCAGTTTGACACCCATCTTGGTATTTTTTGACAATTTTGGCGCGAGAATTCTGTTTCCCTCAGCGACGAATGTGGTATTGACAAATTCAAGGGATCAGAAGGAACATTCTAAAGCATCTTTACTCACTTCAATGTATGGTGCGTTGGTAGAAATAGATACTACAATATCTTCTTCTCCCTCGACGGTGACCAAACAGCCATCCATGATGAATTTCACCTTTTGATGGAGGGATGATGGGACTGCTCCAGTAGAATGGATCCAAGGTCTTCCCAAGAGAAAATTGTATGATGGTGTAATGTCCATAACTTGAAACTCAACATCATATATATAGGGACCCACTTCTAGAGGGATCTCGATTTTTCCCATGACTTCTCGTCTTGTTCCATCGAATGCCCTTACTGTAGAATGACAGGGCCTTAGATAGGACAAATCCATCGGAATCCTAGAAAGTGTGGCCAAAGGCATGACATTGAGTGCCGATCCATTGTCGATGAGCACGTTCGGTATTATATAGCCCTTACAACGGGTTGTGATATGCAATGCTTTCACTGAGCCTCTACCATTGGGCGGTATTTCATTATCACTAAAAGAAATGAAATTATCCGCATTCAAGTTGTTCGCCCACTTATCCAGTTTTTCAACGGATATATTGTTTGCCACATAAGCTTGATTTAACACTTTCAGCAGAGCGTTCCGGTGTGGTTTTGAATTCAACAGTAGAGATAATACCGAGATTCGTGCTGGCTGCTTACTCAACTGTTCCACCACGTTGTACTCACTGTGCTTAATAAATTTT
Organism: Gossypium hirsutum; assembly: GCF_007990345.1. NCBI lineage: Eukaryota > Viridiplantae > Streptophyta > Magnoliopsida > Malvales > Malvaceae > Gossypium > Gossypium hirsutum. The sequence goes on from NC_053429.1 coordinate 124,929,296, forward strand.
AAAAATTCCTGTACTTCTTCCTCGTCCACAGGCTTTTTAGCTTCTTGTTCAGGCACAGTTTCATGTTCATCTTCAGTCACACGCATTGGTGCTTTTTCTTTCTGTTTCAAGTCACTGTTCTTCTTCACTAGTTCGACCTCTTTCGAATAACATCTTCCACTACGAGTGAAATGACCTATTTCCCCAACACTTCCAGTCATGGCCTTGGGCTTTTCATTTTCCGGTGTGACGATATTGACGTCGTATTTCTATGGTACTGCTTTATTATCCTTGTAGGGGAAAGGAGATGGTACCTCGATTATCAATTTTGGTTTCACCGGCTCCTTCTTCGCGTCGTAATAAATTATTAATGGTCAGTCGGCGCTATACGGAAAACCTGACGATTGATGGTCAGAGGCATATATTTCTCCTCCATGGGCCTCTTCGCCTTTATAAAAGATCTCAATCTCTTTATTATCCATCATGTTTTGAAGTACCCTTTTAAATTCCTCACATGACTGAATGTCGCGCCCTATGATTCTATGGAAACCGCAAAAACCTTGACCTTTTTCATTTCTTCCTTCGAATATTCTGTTAAGATGACAGAGCAACCCTTTTTTAGCTAGTACCTCCCAGATTTTCTGCAGAGGTGTTCTTATTTCAAAAACCCATCTTCTACTTTGTCTTTTGTCCTCCTCTCCCATTGCGCTCACATTCTCTTCAGCGTGGTTTGGAAATGGGTTCCCGGATGTACCGCCAGTGCCATCAAATCGCAGAATACCCGCATCGATGAGCCCTTGAACTCTCCTTTTGAAGGCCATGCAGTTTTCCGTAGAGTGCCCCTAGTTCCTGGCATGGTATGCACAACTAGCATTTGGGTCATACCATTTCGGGTATGGAGGTTTAAGGGGTGCCATGTAATGGGGAGATATTAACTGCTTCTCCAAGAGTTTTGGATACAGCTCCCCATACGATACAGGAATAGGGGTGAATTGCTGTTTCTCGGGATTGGGCCTTGTTGGTCTTGGTTCATTTCTGGGTTGGCTTTGAGTGGGTAGAGTGTTTTGTGGGAATGTAATGACGGGCCTTTGGTTGTTCATGGCGTATACGGGGTAGGAAGGAGGTGGTGCTTGGTAGTAAGGGGTCTGAGGAGGATAATAGAAATTCAGAGGAGGATAATTTCAAGGTCGGGGTTGGTTTGGATATGTATTAGGGTTATAACGGCTTCCCATTCCCACCATATGGGCTTCTGGTTCTTTCTTCTTCATGGGCGCTACCCTTCTTGAACTTTCTTGACATTCCATTCTACCGCTTTTGACGGCATTCTCTATAAGCTCACCGGATATTACAATATCCGCAAAGTCTTTCATGGCACTTCCTACTAGTTTGTCATAAAACGGTGCTTTCAAAGTGTTGATGAAAAGAACGGTTATCTCCGTTTTTGTTAGTGGGGGTTCCACTTGGGCTGAGACATCCCTCCATCTCCGCGTATTCTGTCTAAATGTTTCTGACGGCTTTTTCTCCATCATTTGCAAAGTCATCCGGTCTGGCACCATATCTGATACATGCTTGTATTGCTCACAGAATGCTGATGCCAAGTCCTTCCAAGATCGGATCCTTTCCCTACTAAACTGGTTGTACCACCGAAGAGCCGATCCTACTAGACTATCCTGAAAACAATGTATGAGTAGCTAGTCTTTATTCACGTAACCAGTCATTTTTCAGCAAAACATGACAAGATACGCCTTTGGACATCTCGTGCCATCGTATTTTTTGAAATCAGGCACCTTGAACTTCGGAGGCAGAACTAGATCGGGCACCAAACTGAGCTCTTTGGCACTTAGTGCAGAGAAGGCTTCAGTACCCTCTATTGCTTTGAGTCTTTTCTCTAAGCTCCTATACTTCTCTTAAGCCTCGTGATCGTCCGTTCTCAACCTGGCTATTTCCGCTGGATCGTCCAAATCTGGAACAATTGGATTGGCAGGATTAGCCCCAGGATTTGATATGAATATTCCTTGCCCTAAATGAGTATGTGGCACCGGCCGTTGCTCTGGGTTTGTGGGTTCTCCTTGGGTGTACCCTCTTTGTGCTGCACGGGCGTGTGGCGGAGTGAATCCGGGGGGATAGAGCGGGTCTTGATTGTGATTAACTCTTGACCGAGGTTCCTCGATGTCAGGGCTCTACATGGGTCCCTTTCCTTTAACTAAAGCTGACATCATCTCCATCATCTTGGCCATTTGATCCTTCTGTTCGTGTGATTCTTCTCGTGATCTCACCATTAAGTCTCTCGTCTCTTGCTGTGACCTAGCCAACTGCTCTTGTAATTCCTTTTGGATTCTTTCCATTCTTTCAATCCTTTCATTGAATTCAGCCTCCATTGTTCTAGTTTGTCGACGCGTTCTATACGAGTGGCGTGGTTCCAGATTTGAAGTATTGCAACTGCGAATTGTACATTTTAACCTCAGCAAATGAATACAGGATATGCCATGAATGAATGAATAAATGCATGAATACTTGAATGCCAAATGAATTTTAGTCATGAATGACATGTAAGGAATTGGTGTTGATTTCAAGATAGCCCCTATTTAGGTATTTCATTCATCGAAAGAGTTCATTACAAAACATTTTGCCATTTTTGATTCAGCTATTACACAAACTTTCTAGCTATATCGCCATATTTCTTTACTCGCTCTAAGAATTCCGATATGCTCGATCGTTGGCTTGGTGGGAATTGGCAATTGAGATTTTCAGCTTCTTCCGATAATTGTACCACGTGCATGGCTACCCCACGAACTTCATTGATCAAATAGCTAAGTTGCTTTTCTTTTTCCTGGAGGCCCTCTTCGTAAGCACGAACGTCTCTATCATACTGACTATCTTTTTCTTCCAAAGCCTTCAAGAGAGTATCTAACTGTTGTTGACGATCGTGCAACATATCTTCTAACTCTCGTATCCTTTCTTTTAGTTCTTGATGTTTAGATCGACTAGTCATCACCTCGGCAGACACAACTTCATATTTGGTGTTCTTCTTCCTCAATTCTATCATAGCCCGCGCAGCCTTTTCTTCCTTTTTCTTTGCTTTTCCTTTCCAAAATTCCATCCCGCCTTTAATGTTGCTTATCTCCTCTTTCCATTCTGCCGACGACTTGCCCAGCCCACTGTTCTTTATTGTGCCTCTTAACTTCTTATTTTCCAGGTGAAGATCTCTTAAGTCATTTCTTATGACTTCAGCCTCTTTTTGCACTTTCTCGATTTTGGATCTTTCAATGTGAATGTCGATCTTCAATTGGTAGTTTTCTTCTTGAAGGGCACTAAGGTCCCGAGACATCTTAGCCTTTTCTCGTTTAAATTCTAGTCTTGCTATTTCTAGCTCAGACGGTATTTTCTCTGAGAAAGGATTCTGGACGGTGTAGTTTGTTGACGAGATTTGCTGACTATTTACCCGTTGCTTCCTCCATATGTCGTAATCTTGAGTTAGGGTAACAGCATATAAGGCCAATTCCATTAGATGAATTTTCTTCCAAGATTTTGCAGTGTCTCGGACCTTCTTCATATATCCTTCGCCCGCGAAAGCGAACTCGGATTGTGCCAATCATTCAGTGGCGGGTATGAATTGTCGCGAAGAAAATTGCCTTTGGACTAATAGTGGGGCATATCCGACTCCTCCCCATAATTCGAGTAGTGGTACCCAATCTTGATCTCCGACCTTGTATAGTAGAACCGAAGGGCGTATCCATGGTGCTCTCCACGTTATATCCTCAGCTCGAAGGTTCTGAAAAACTGAGACCCAATGCTGTTCAGTGACTTCCTTTGGCCATTCTTTCTTGAGATAAGCTTCCAACGGGGAAAATGTTTTTGAAAACATATAGAACGGGGTACGCTCTACTTTCCAAAAGTGACTCAAAATCCAGACATTTAGTAACTGCACGCATCCGATAAAACGTCATTTCCCCATTTTCCTCCAACTGTTCAGGGATCTGAAGGTCTCGGCTAGGATAGTCGGGACAGGGTTGATTCCTTGTTTTAACCTTTCAAAGAAATCGACTACTGCAACTTCAAGATGTCCGAGAACTTCCGGGAAAATGATCAAACCGTAAATGGCCAAAGCGAATAGATTTATCCTTTTCAACATGTCGGGATGGTTCAGAACCAAATCTCGTAGGGCAGGCCATGGAATACAAATGGTTTCATTCTTCTTCTTTATCTGTTTTTCGGCCCATGCGTCAGTCATGTCTGTCAATCTCACCAACTTTTTCTTGAAGGTCATCGGCTTAGGTTCTTACACATATATCTTATAGGGTTGTACATTATCGATACGAAGCAGAACAACGTACTCTTCTATAGTCGGAGTCATATCTTCCTGGTTGAAAGTAAAACATTGGTAAGCCGGATCCCAAAATCTGACCATGGCTTGGATCAATCGTTCGTCTATGTTGACAGTAATCAGGTTGGCTATGTCCCTATATCTCTCAGTGAAGATACCCCTAGTGTCTGAGTCCCACTGATTCCAAACCCGAACCAAATCTTCAAGGTTATTCTGGCTAACATTCACAGCTACGTGCTCGGGCAGATTGACAATACATCCCTCCACTAGACTATATCCTTTTTCTTTCTGAGTTTTTAGAGACCAATCTTGGACTACGACATTTTTCTCGGTTGTTTGTATAATTGACTCTTCCATTAGAAACCCGTTTTTTGGCAACCGATCTTTAGTCAACACCTTTCTAATATGATGCCGATAATGCTTGATGAAAAACAATACGGCAAAGACAAACAACCTTGATTAGTAATTAAATACAGACAGAAAAAATATGGAAAATTTAACGAATCGAACTACCCAAATCTAGTTTATTAAACAGACCCAATCCCCTTGTATAGAAAGTGAAAATGCAAAAGGCAAGAGGCGTTCCTCCCTGTGCACTTATTTTGGTGACTACTCAACGGACGGAGGTTCGGCATGACTCTAGTTAGGTGGCTCGTATGGTTCATTATATGCGGTTTTGGTTCTAGATAGGTACTCGAATTGTCCGTACTGTCATCTGCTAAGATTAGTACGAAACCTCGGTCATAGCCCATCACAGACTCACGAGTTCAATTCGAGGGATTACATTTACTTATGCCTATGCGGAGGAACAAGTTAACTCACGAAAGCATAAGTCATATGTAACCCGAAAGTATTCACTAGCCTGTGCAGAGGGACGAGTTAACTCACGAAGGTGTAGCATTTACTTTCACTTAAACAGACGGGGCCCAGGTAGAGAGCTCATGTTATGCGAAAATGCAAGTGCACGGTGTGTGAGGAGAAACTCACAAACCTTTACGTTTTATTTAAAAACTAAACCAAAACTAAAACCATAAAAATTTAAAGCTGAAAAATAACCAGACAAAACAAGTTAGAAGAATATATACAACACGATGCAAATGCATGATTTTTTTGAAAACAACAATTTGAGGATCACAACTAAATGTTAATTTGAACAAAGAACTTTAAAAATTTTGACAACACGAGCTTAATTCCAGACACGACTCTCAAAAAAAAGTCCCCAGTGGAGTCGCCAGCTGTAGCGACGTAAAAATTTGCTTTCGGTCGCTAATTGTGGCGATTTATTGAGAGCTTGAAAATTGAAGTTTGATTTTAAAATAAAGAGGGGAGTCGCCACCGGTCCTTTTTATAGGTGTGATCGGACACTTAATAAATTTATTTTTAAACAAAAGAAGGCCGAGTTTAGGTCTACGTTAAAATCAGAGTAAAGTAGGGTCCGGGAGTCGGTTACGCGCGAGGAAGGTATTAGCACCCTCGCGACGCCCAAAATTGGTATCTTATAAACATGTGGTCTTTATTTTCAAAAATACGAGTTCAATTTAAATTCCAATCGTTATCCGATTTAAAAAACAAGAACTTTCAATCTTTGATTTTTGAGAAGGATATACCGTTTTAACATGAGCCGACAAATTCCATCCAACATAGCGATGAAATTTACGACTTAATGTTAATCGATATATTGCCTCGATTAGTAATTAAACATAAAAAATATTCATGAAATAAGAATTTAAAATAAATCAAAGATGCAAACAATGACATTATCAATGAAAAATGTTAACATAATACTAGAGCAGTAGCAAAACAATAATAATAATATTTAAAAGAGAAAACCAAACATGAACAAATATAAAGTACATTTAGTAATAATAATATAAGGTAATATATACATAAGATAATATGCAAAAATATAATATATGACATATATACATGATGTATGAAAATATAATGCCTAATAGACATATATGTACAATATTACTAAATATATACGTACTAGATACAAGTACACATAGTATAATTGAACATATGCAATAATATTAGGAATACTATGGACAAGGAAAATACATTTATACTAATAATAGTAAAAGATGTATGTACACCAAATAATAATATAATAAGTAGCAATAGGGGAAATAATAAATACAAAATCAGTAATACGACATACACAAATAATACAAATAAGAAAGGTATATATATACGTATGATAAAATAAATGTATTAAAATTAATAATAAATACAATATGGGTAAAAATAAATATATACATAATGTGGTACTAAGAATATATATATACAATATAGTATTTAAAAATATATACATAAGATGGTATAAAAATATGTACATGGAAATGTATAAGAACTATATATAACTAGTAATATTAAAAATATATATAACATATATAGAACATATACAATACATACATACCTTAGAAATGATAATAATAATAATAAAACTATTTTGTACACTACACACATACTTATACATATATATATATAAATAATAGTATTAGAAATAATATAGTATAAAGATATATAACTGATAATATTAAAATATATACATAATATTATATATAAATTATTCATATAATATATATTAAAAAAATTGACTATTAATACGTACTAAAAATATATACGGGGGTAAGAGGCATACACTAATAAATATAATAATAACCATGTAATACAATACAAAAAAGTAAATATAATAAAATGATATTAAAATAAAGTCATTAAAAACAGTAATATATATATATACATCTAATAAGAATATATAGTAATGTTAATGATAATAATAATAATAATAAAAATATTAAAATAAAGTAATAAAAATATTACTACATATATATATACATACATGAAGATATACACTAATGTACAATAATAATAATAATAATAATAATAATAATAATATTGAAATACAAAAAAATGTAATATTTAATAAAGAAACAAAAACAAATAAAAAGGACTAAAACTGAACTAATAACAAAGTTTTGGGGTAAATGTGAAAGGAAATAAAGAGAAAAGGGCTTATTTGAGCGCGCACAAAACATAGGGGGACCGAAACAGCAATTATTCCTTCCCATTAAAACGCAGCACATTAGCGGGGACTAAATCGAAAAGCGTAAAAAATTATAGGGCCAAATTGAAAACAGAAAAAATGACTTAATTACAAAACCTTAAAAAAGTGGAAGGACCGCGCACATAAATAACCCATTCAAACAAAACACGCGGATCCTCTTGGCGGGTCGGGTCGGATGGGTCGGGCATGGCCAAAACGACGTCGTTTTGGAGGGCTATATAAGGCCTAAAATAACAAAAAAAAAATCATTTGGTGAGAGGGAAAGAAAAAAAGAAGAGAGAGGGAAGAGAGAAGGGAGAGAGAAGGGAAGGGGGAAGGGGAATCCGGCCAGGGGCCGATCACCGGTCGACCGTCGGCCACCGTCCGTCGCCGGGGCCGGTAATTTTTTTTTAATATTTGTTTTATATATATATTTATTATATTTTTTTATTATGATGTATATATATATAGATTAATAGATTCGAAAAAGGGAAAAAAATAAAAATAAGAGTAAAATAATAAAGAAGATAAAATCACCTTTAGGTATTTTCTTTTTGATTTTGATATCTTTGATCTCTTTTGTTCGATTTGGTGAGGTCCTTGGGTTTAGATACTGATGAAGGTGGTATGTTTTTGCTCAAAAAAATTGGATGTATTTCTTATTTTCTTTGAACTGCCGAAGAAAAAAAGCCCCCTTTTACATTTTTTCATGGCTTTTATAGCCTTTACAAATCTATTCTCTATTAGTTTCTATCTTGTTTGATTGCAGGAGATGGGCGAGCGGTGGAGACATGATCGGTTGGTGGCCGGTGTTGCAGTGCTGTCAGAGGGCAGGTGGGGTTCGGCGCTGGTCAGATGCAAGTGGGGGGCTAGGGTTAGGTTTAGTGGGCCATTCGGGTTTGGGCTGGTGTTATGGGTTTAGGTTAGTTGGGTTAGGGGATAATTGGGTTTTGGGTTTGTGTTGGGCTGAGGGTAGGTTGTAAATGGGTCTAATGGGTTTGTAAGGGTTTGGGTTTTATTTTAGGTGGGCTTGGGTTTGATGATGTTGGTTGGGTATGGGGTAGTGGTTAGGTTGTAATGTATTTGGGTTTTGTGGGTTAAAGTGTAAATGGGTCCGGGCAATTTAGGCTTCTATAAATATTATTTCTAGTAGAGGAAGATGTGAGTTCGAGTATGTTGAAGTGCGTTTATCCTCCTATTTAAGGGTTGGAAAGAGTTATGGGTACTTTTAGATATTGTATAAAAAACTATTTGATGTTTTTAAAAGAAAAGAAAATAGGATTTTGATGTCATTATTAATCTTAATAGATATAAGACATACTCTGAATACTTCAAATCGAAACAATTGGATCTTCGACTAGGGCCTATACGACATGACCGATCAATAGAAATACTCCAACACTTTACCTTTGTCATATATTCTATACATCGCACTAGATAGATACCATATTCATGAAATAAAATTCACTTTCAAGATGCCTTGGTAGTGAAATACTAGACACGTGAGATTCATAATCTCGAGTGTGGAAGTTCGAGTCCTCTTCAAGGCACAAAATTATAGCAGTGTAATTCTAGATATGATAGTGTTGTCGAATATGTAATTACTCATTTATGCATTTAACTATTTTTCTAATTATGCACATTGATAAATATATTGGAAACAAGTATGGTTAGGATATGCTCCCCCAAAAATTGAGTTCTTTGTATGGTTATTGATGTGGGATAGAGTGACAACTTGCCCATTCTGTCACCTTGAACCGGAAATGACTGAGCATTTATTTTTCGTGTGGTTTGGCAGCTGCAGTCCGTGTGGCCTAAAGATGCCCCATCGTTCTTCCTTTTGTGCATTCCCTCGATGCATTATTGAAATGTGTTGGATGACATTTTTTGCCATTATCTGGAGTATACGGATTTTTCGGAATAAGATGATGTTCACCGGAAAGTTTCTTGATCAACAAGAATTATTTGAGTCCATCTTGATTCGATTGGGCCGGTGGTTCCGTGCTAAGTGGGGGTCAACCGGGGTTTCCTTGGATGACTTTCTTCGTACCCCTTTCGTGTACCAAATACACATAAGAACGAGACTAAGAGGGTAATTTGGACGCCTCCTCCCAGCGGTGCTGTTAAATTCAATGTAGATGCGGGTGTTGTAGGCAATAATGGTACAGCGGGGATTGGTGGGATACTTTCCTCGCTAGTCATTTTCTCTAAATCTGCAGGTCTTGCGGATCCAGCTTTAGTTGAAGTTTTGGCTATTAAGGAAGCCCTTACCATATACTCGGCTTGCAAATGGTCAGGCACGCATAAGTTGATAGAGGAAAGTGATTGCGCTGTTGCTGTTTGCTGGTTCAGATCACCGTGGAATGCCCAAAGCTGTGTAAGGAGTATCATTCAACTCAGTTCTGGTATTTTGCGGGGGTCAAAGTAGAGATATTATCGAAATTCTCGGAGAAGCAAATGGGACCGTTGATCGTTTGGCCAAGGCCGGGATCAATAGAAAATTTGCTTTCGGTTTGTGGTTAGTTTCATCTATGTATGTTATGTCTGTCAGCTATAAGGGGCTGACTATAGCAATTCGCAGGGGTCCTCTCTGTATTGGTAATATGCTGAGATTTTAATGCTTATATTCCCTTTAAAAAGAGTTTCCAATTGAAAAATGACAAGAGTTTCCCCTGCTAATCTCTACTAATTATTTTTGTCATGATTTTTATAGTATGAAAATAATTCTTTTTATTGGTGTATCTCCATAGTCTAGATGGATTTTTGTTGGCATTTTTCAAAGAGAAACATAGAACAATGAGCAAAAAACAACAGCCAAAACGTTGCTGTAACTGATCTGTGTTCCATTTGTTTAAAAATACAAAATATATAGTCAAACCAATACCAAATACAAACAAACTTTTAACTACTCCCACTAATAACATTGTAACTTGCAAAACTTTGCTTGCACATAAGCTGATTAGGTCAATCAGCACCTAAACACATCAAAACATAAGCAAACTAAGTTCATTCTTAACTAAATAAAACTACTAGGAACTAAACAAAAAACTAGCACACAAACTAGACAGCTTTTTTATCATCTACTGATTTAACAGTTTGAGCAAGCTGTTGCAACCCACTGCAGCATACGGCGGAGGGCTTAGTGTCTTTGCCTGTTGCAAACGCCACGCATGCAGTAGCCTTGGCGTCGATGGTGGGACATGGAACAGTTGGCAACCTCAAAACAGGAATGAGAGTAGAATGAACTTGGAAAAGGATAGGTTCTTCATGGTTAGCTTTTTTGTATGGTAGCTTGGGTGGATGGACGGATTTGGGCTGAGATTGATGAGGATTTGGGTTAGGGTGATGGACTTAAATTGGGAAGAGTCCAACTGGATTTGAATAAGGTGAATTGTAATTCATTCATCCGATTCGAATTAAAATTTGATAATAGAATTAATATTTTGAATAAGTCTTTTCAGAATCGAATTACACTTATTGGATGGAGAATTAATTGAAGTATTGATTTGAAATAAAGAGTTAAGTTGGTTGAATAACACCAGTTGAATTGTTTTTTTCTTGATTTTTTTAAAAATAATTTATTCAGTTGAGTTGAATAAATTAGTCGGATTGAACCAATGATTTAACCGATAAACCATTGATTCGGGTTTGAAAACCTCTGTAAATTAAACTCGAATAAGTTTGAACATGAAATTTCAATTTTTTTAAAGGTGAATGTACTTAAGAGATCTCTCTACTATAAGGATTTGATCAAATTAATCCCTTTACTATTTAATGGATCAATTTAGTCCCTATACTATTAAAAAGAATTAAATAATGTCAAATTAAAAATCATCTTATAAGATAAAATAATATAAAGATATTCATCTATAAGTTTTATAGATATCATGGAATAAAATAAGTGTGATTAACTTATGGGATATGCAATCAATAAGTTTTATAGATAAATATCCTTGTATAAATTTATTCCGAATCTTTAGAACTTTGCTTAACTTAAACACCATATCATGGAATAAAATAGTGTAAAAATATTTATCTATAAAAAATTAGATTCGTTTAAAATATAGATTATTCTCAGATATTTAAGATCTAAATTGTTCGAGTCCACCTTAATTTTTTATGTTTATAATATAATTTATAATACATAAAAAACTAAATCCATATATAATACCATGTAAAATTTTAAAAAAATTGTGAGATGATTTGTATATTTTTTATTTTTATTAAAAGAAATTATATTTTATTATGAATTTAATTTTTATGCTGTATAATTTACATATTATATAAAAGTAAAAACAAAATAATATACCCAAATAGTAATATGTAAAAACAAAATAATATACCCAAATATTAAAAATGAGTTGTGTCGAACTTGAGTCTTAAATGTTGAAGCAAGTCTAACCCATATTTTAAATAGGTCTATTTTTCCTGCTCAACCTCATTTTTCGAGGTTAATATTTTTGTCCAAACTCTCCTTCAATATATAGTTGACGGTTTGAACTTAGACAAATAATTCCACCTTTTAACACATTTACCCTATATAAAATATTTAAATATTAAAAAAATAAAATTATAATATAAATATATTTAAATAAACTTAATAATTATTTAAGTAAAACCCACGAGACTTAGCCTAAAATCTTAGAACTCTGAAAACATCCTCCTTACCAACACCTTATCGGTTCAGTTTATATATTCTATATATTCAATAGTTGTGTTATGATGTTAGCCAAGATTTGTTACTTAGTTACTCGACTGAGATCGATCTGACCCTCTTTACCTTAATAGTAATAGCTTGTACAATTTATCTATGTGAGTTCATGCGTAGAGGGTTCGTATCTTTATATGGGTTCGCACAAGGGGTATTTGCATCATCATGCAGACGAACCCACAACTACAGAACATGTGTTAATTTTAGAGTAAGGTACGTGTTAGCATACATAGAGACCTACTTAAATAGAGAAACTAGCCTATTTAAAAGACAAATACACAAAAACATTCAATAAGTTGATTAACTAAATTATGTACATTTTGTTATTAAAATATTAAAATTATTTAATTGATAGAAAGGCTGAGTTAAAGGATTTCTTATCATTTATGACAAGTAACGCACAATTCAAAATGTTCACGAAAAAGATTTTCAATTTTACCAACAGATACCAACAACAACAATTATTATTGAAACCTATAAAAATTAGATAATTACGTTAATAGTTCTTATATTATACATAAGTTTAGAGTTTAGTCTTTCTATTTTAATTTGGTCATTTGTAGTCGTTTTACTTTTTGAGTTTTGAATTTTAGTCTTAATCAAATGGTAACCGTTAAATTTATTAAGGTAGCATTTGGTAACTAGAATTTGGATTTCCAAATTTTTATTTTGAAATTTATGATTTATGAATTAATTATTTTCAAATTTTTTGTTTGGGTTTAAACTATTTTGAAAATCAAGGTTTTGAATTAATTCAAATTCATTGTCTTGATAATTTAAATTTAAATTTGGATTTCAACTAATTTTAAGCTATAAAAACACTTTTTAAAGTTTAATTATTTAGGAGGATTTTGAACATTGTTGTTTGAACTGAACTGGACAGGTTTGACCGAGAACCGATCCAAGTATAGGTCCTGAGAAAGACATTAGAGCTGTTGGTTCGAGAGGAAATTATATAATTTGATTTGTACTTAAATAAGTGAGCTTAATTAGAGGAATAAATTAAAAGTTAGGGGTTTATAAATTAAAATTGTGGAAATTATGGTATAAATGAAATTTTCGAATATTTATATTGTATTAAATTAAATACATGAAGCTTCGTCACTGTTTTTAAATTTGGACTAGATTGTCCGATTAGACCAATTGGACTAAGAAACGACTGAGGTACTGGTCCAAAATAAGGCATTAGATCAATTGGTTGGTCGAAAAATCGAATAAGTTTTCTCTATTCTTTAATGTTTATTTTTAATAATTTATTCAATTGAATCGGTGAGACCAATTGAACCTGTTGAACCAAAAACCGGTTGTCTAACTATTTCGCCCACCAATCCGATTATGAAAACCTTGGCTTTCGTTATTACAAATAAAATTATTTATTTATTGTCTAAGTTTTGAAGACAATGTGAAAGAAGAGAGCCCTGTTTATCAATCTTAGAATTTGAAAATTTCAAGTTTTAAAAAGTTAACTCTTATAAAATTGGACTTGGATTTGTCCAAATTCAAATCAATTTTTTTTTATTTGTTATCCAAACAAAGAATTTGGATTTTCAAATCTTAATTTTTTGAACCAAATCATGGTTCCCAAACATGCCATAAGATAAATTTTACTATTTTTTCAAAATTTTATACAACAAACATTGTATCACATGTGTAATGTCATATCGGTTTATTATTTTACTTAATAAAAAATCATGTCATTTTAATTAATATTACACATATGATGATATGTTTATTGCATAAGATGTTGACAATACCAAAATTCAACTTAACAGATTCAATGGCTATTATTTAGTTAAAACTAAAATTTTAAAATTAAACAAGTGCAAAAATTAAAAATCACAAAATTAAAATATATAAATTAAATTTAAGTTGGAGTTAAAATCAAAACTTGAATTTTTCTCTTGGTGAGTGTATTTGATGATGACACTAATGTCCAACATCTTTCTTGTTAGAAATGTTTGATGATTGTATTTGATGTTGAGGATAATGACCAATAGTTTTCTTGCTTTAAATGAGTTCTACATGAATCAGAATTTGACTATAATATGATTAAAATATGCTAATTATTTTCATGTTAACTCATCATATATAATATTTATTTTTTGTGTCAAATTATTAAGAATAAAAATTAGATGTGAAAGTGTACTTGAATCCATTAATATATTGAAATTCTTGAGTCTTGTGATTTTACCGTCACAAGTATAGTACAAATACATGTCCGAACAGCTATAGTTAAAATCATAAAAAAAATCTTATATAAAACTTAATATACCAAAATCTGATTGTCAATTCATCAAGAACAAAAAATAAACGCAGAAGCATATCTAAATATATTGATATGTTGAAATCCTTGAATCTTGTGGTTTTAATTTTTCAAATGACTCTTTATTTTATGAAAATGAGATATCAAAAAAGTTATTCTTTAATAAAAGTATAGTTACTGCTGAGCAAAAAACAGAAAGTTAATTATGTGTGATTTAGAGATCATAGTCCTAATATGTAATTTTTACCTATTAATTTTAATTTCTAATTAACCATCATCAATTAAAAATTAATTATTTGAATACTTACACATATTTGATGTATAATTTATTTAATAAATAAACCTTAATTATATCAATTCACTTTTAATGTGTTAATCTTTAACTACCAATGCATAATCAAGTAGTAGCAGACAATTAACACAACTTGCTCCACAACTTGATTCTTTACCTACATATGTGTGTTCACGTGTGTACGAGAGTCGTATTATCCAACAACTGTAGTATGGAATCAAACTATATAAAGTACGATGAATTAAAAATTGAAAAGAATTAAATAGAACTAATCTATAGCATACACACATATATATTAAAACTAAACATGTCCCATCAAATTGGGTGACTTTATATGTATACTTATTTCATGATCAACTATTTATTTTTTTAAAAAATACCCGCGATTGATTTGTATTTTAATTTTCTAATTTGTTTTAGTTTCAATACATATATTAAAATTTGTTTTAATTTATACATTTTCCATTTGATGATGATTCCCAACAATAAGGACTAAGACAAGTAATGATGTCTATGACATGTTGGTTCATTTAAAAAAAAAGTCAAATTCTTTTATAATTTAAAAGATTATGTAACTTAGTGGAAAGGGGGCTGAGGCAGACAACACTGGGATGAGTTGGTCTAAGGAAATTCGGAAAGGGTTATGGAAGCTTGACTCCTTCAAAATGCAGGCTAGGACTATGACTATTTGCGAGGGCAGTTTAGTTTGAGTATAATTGTGGATTGAAAATATCTAATCTAATCGTATTCAACATTAGAGACTAGATTAAAGAATGGATTATATATGTAAGAATACAAATGAGATTGAACCAGAAGTAGCAACTGCTTTAGCCAGTACATTGTGGTCAATCTGGTGCCACAGGAATAGGGTCTTGTTTGATAAAGATTTCTTTGGGTTTGGTTGCGGTGATTAGACAAGTGAAAGATTTGATTCGACTATGCAAGATGGCTTGTTGGGAAAAAAAGTACAGGCTTATTAATGAAGGAGCGAGCTAGATCGTGTGTGCTTTCAGATCATCATGACTTTGACATGGAGAGTGGGTGCTATGTAGTGTGGCAAATTCGGAAGATGGATGGCAGAATTATGGTCACAAGATGCACAAAATTATGATTGATGGTAAACAGTTCATTTAACTATTTACGATTAGAGAGGTACTTTTGCAAATAACTTCGAGGAACCCATCCAATTCCATAATTTGGGAATTATGGGAGTGAGGAAGACGACCCTTAATTGGATCACAAGAATACTATCTAAACCAAAAAGGGTATTGGGATGTAATCTAATGGGTCTAATGAAAATCAGGAGGAAAAATCTAATTTGTCATACTCCTATTGGAAAGAGATAGGGATAACGCGGAATCACAGTTTCATACAATCCTTTCTCGTCTAATACATATACAACTCAGCAACCTGGCCTAGAGGACATATCCGCGTGACTAGTGACAAGATTAAAGTGTTATTTTTCATTTCCTTTTTGTTATCTTTGCTTGTTAGGTTGTTGGATGTGTGATCTGATATAAAAGGTAAACTACATTCATAGTCATTAAACTATTAGTAAGTTTATATTTTTGTCACTTAACTTCAAAAAGTTACAAATAGATCATTGAACTATTCGAAAGTTTTTATTTAAGCCGCTAGGCTGTTAATTTTAAGTTTGGCCAGTGAGCTCCATGTGAGGCTTTGATAATTTGTATGGTGAATTAGTACCCATTGCTGAGTAGAAGAACATATCTTAGATCTAAGTCATTCTAACGATAAGTGTTGGAGATCAGAGAAGAAAGCTTTTCGGATTTTGGATCGTAGATTCATGGTGTTTCATTAAAAAAAATTAAACTGTAGAAGAGAAATGGAATGAGAGCTTCCAATTGATATAGGTGGCACGAACAAAGATGGTCATACAACAACGATTTTAACAGCACAATGACTTGGTTGAAAATTTTTGAATAGTTTAATGATCATTTTACAACTTTTTGAAGTTACTAATAGTTTAACCAGTATAATTTACCAAAAAAATTATACAACTTGGTTTTGGAAGGCAATCCACTTAATAAAATTTTTTTGGATAATTGTTAGGTAATGGTTTTTAAACATTTTTTCAAATTATCGTTATTTATTATGGTTTTAAAAATGTTTATTTTTTTAAATTGTTATAAAATAAAAAGACAGAAAGTAAAGAACAAAAAAAAGAGACCAAAAGAGAGCGTAAAAAGGAGACCAAAAGAGAGCGTATTTTATTGATCAATGGGATAATTACAATGCTTCTTCAAAGTTTCCATTTATAAGCATAAGAAGTATAAATGAAGTTGAGATATAATTCTAATGACTATTAGAATTTAAAGTAAATCAAAACTTATCTTGATCTTGACGGGCATCTACTTAATAAGATATTCATAACACTCCCCATTAGATGTCCATTAGTAGATAATGTGTCTCGTTAAAACATTACTAAGATAAAAACCTTGTGGAAAAAAATTCCTAATGAAAAAAAAGAGCACATATATTTAATACGCATAATATACTGCCTCATTAAAAACCTTATCAGGAAAACCTAATGGGACAAAACCTCAATTAAGGAAAAAAAATACAGCGCGTATTTACTCCCCCTCATGAAAACATCACATACTTTCTCATATTCTACGTATTCAATCTTGGATACTAGTCTTTCAAATGACTATTTGAATGTATTGCTAAGCATTTATATTACCATTCTCTTGAAAGTCATGAGTGAAGAAAAATTTTGGGAAAATATATTTTGATCTCTTCAGGAGTTTCAACAATAATCATAGCAAACTTTATCATGATTTTTTTTATAAAAATATAAATAGGTATTTTGGATTATCTTATAATCCTCTTTCAACTACTATTCACTAAGTCAAATTTACCACATATGTTCAAATTATTTCAATTCATATAAATGAACAACTTCCTGAGAATTTCAATATGCTTTTAGCATTCTAAATCCTTCAATGATTTTAATATAAATTTTACTATATAGTGATTCATAAAAGGTTGTAACAATAACCATACAACCATTAGACGCAAGTTAAATCTTTTATGAACTGCCAGTTTAATTGTAACGCCCCAAAACTCGGCTCAGAAATTTAGACCAAATTCTGGAGGTTACATTGATCACCAAAGTGATCGTAGGTAAATCTAGGATCAACAAATGAGAAAACAAACAATATTTAGGTTACGTAAAAAATTTTAGTTATCAAATCCCGACATCTCAAAATTACAATTGTTCAATTCAAATAACGTTTATTTGCATTTAACATAAAATTTCATACCACAATATTTAAAACAAAACTTACGGTCCAAAATCATTTAAATAAAATTCAAATTTACAGAAAACACTTTATTAACCAGTTTTAAAAACATGACACTACCGAGACCTCTGCACACCGAGTCCAGCTACAGAAATAGAAAACGAGAGTACCTGTAAAGGGACAAACTGAGAGGGGGTGAGCTATACAAGCTCAGTGTGAGAATGGAACAACAGAAAAACAAAAATTAAGTGCCATAATCAAATATATCACATTGGCAATCTGATATCCAAATAATATCACAACCAGAATAGACACCTCAGTACTGAATGCGACGATCTATATACTGTTAATCTTGCAATCAGATAGATAGAATGCAGAACAAATGCATCAACATGAAACCCACCCGTCTAGCCAAACACCTTTTCGTCCCCCATTTACACCACAAATGAGCTATAAGAAGCTCAACCAGCCCTGCACACCACATAGGACCACGAAAGGCCTATCCAACCCTACATAACACGCATGTGGAACAAAGCCACGTAAATACAGTATGCAACTGAGCTGCCAGAAGTATCGTACTACGCAGTAAATCGCTATACAGACGTATTGTAGTTGAAACTGCCAAATCAGATCAAACTTCCTTCTATCCATATCCCAAACTTGAAATCATAATGAAAATGTAAGAATGCATGTACAAGCCCAATATTGCCCGGGCCCATAAACAGATAAAATATAACAACCAAATAAAACAATTACAAAACCCAATTACAAGACTAAAACAACAGGCCCAACTTCCAAATACAAATACCCAAACCCAATTTACAAACCCTAACAACCTAAGCCCACTATCTAAAAAAATTTTCAGCAGCAAACCCTAGCCACCAAAGTTTTCAGCCACTCTCCCCTCTTCAGTCTCCTCCACTCTTCTGACACCAGCACCATCCCTGGTCACCCCCATACCTAGCCATCGCCCATGCTTCTGCCAACACCATCTTCGCATGCCTGGCACCTCCATACCCTGCAAGACCAGAAAAGAGACAAGATAACAAATATTAAACAAAATATTGTAAAGGCTATAAAAGCCGATTTGGATTTCTGTAAAAGGGATTCGGCTTCCTTTCTTTTTTTTTCGTTTTTGATATTCATTAGAATGTTCAAGAGAAGTCAATAACCAAGTTAGAGTAAAATACATATACAAGCAGTGACTCTGACACTGAAATCAGAGAATCAAAGTTGTCAAAAAAATAAAAAACTATTAAACATAAGGTAATCTTTTTTTATTTTTTAGTTTCGTTCTCTAAGCTTATTTTCTACACATAAATACTAAAATATATAAAAAGTATAAAACAAATATTTAAAAAAATTACCTTTTCCAGCCACCGTGTACGGTGGCCGGCGCCGGCGCCGGCGAGGGTCCGGTGACCGGCCCCATAGCTGGAGCTCCCTCTCCCTCTCCCATTCTCTCTTCTTTCTCTCCCTTTTTTTTCTTTTCTCTTCATCAAATGTTTTTTTTGTCAAATTAGGGCCTTATATAGCCCACCAAAACGACGTCGTTTTGGGGGCTGCTCATTAGCCCCAAAATGACGTCGTTTTGAACATGACCCGAACCGTCCGACCCAACCCGCCTCAGGATCCGCGTGTTTTTGTTGGAATGGCCTATTTATGCGCACAGTCCTTCCGCTTTTCTGGGACTTTACAATCAAGTTTTCTTATTTTCAATTTGGCCCCATAATTTTTAGTGTTATTCAATTGGGTCCCCTGTACTGCGCAGCGTTTTGACTAAGGGATTTATTGCGCTTTTGACCCTCCAAGTTACGCGCATGTTATAATTTCGTCCTTTTCTTTAGTTTTTATTTCAAATTGGCCCCAAAATTTAGTTTTTAATTCAATTTCGTCCTTTTTTACCTTTTTTCGTTACTCTACTTTAATTTATTATTATTATTATTATTATTATTATTATTATTATTATTATTACTTCTAATGTGCCCATATTATGTATTGTACCATGTGTATATATATATTTATATGTTACGTACTTTTAATATTATATTTATATATATTATTAGGTATATTTTTAATATATATGTATTTGTGAAGTATTATCAATAGTTTTTATTATTATTATTAGTTTCAAAATGTATATATTGTGTTTATATTTTAATACTACGCTATATATATTTTTGTATTATGTATATATATTTTTAAATATTATATATTGAGTATTTCTAACGTTATTACTATATATACGTACGTATTTTTATCGCATAAATATTTTTATTTATCACTTCTAATGTATATATATATATAGCATATGTTTCATATCGTATATTTCCCTTATTTTTTTTATTAGTTATATGTTTTTTATTATTTCATGTACATATCTTTATATCATCTTTATTATTATTAATCTTAATACATGTCTTATATATGTATATATTATGTATATTTTAATATTATATTATATGTACATATTCATATTATAGTGTTTTTAGTTACATATTTTTGTACTATATTATTTTATTATTTTGCTATTATTAGTATTAGTTTTAGTTTCAATAAATATTCTAATATGTATATACATATATACTTTAGTATCATAGTTGTATACTTTTATACGGTCTTATGTACATATATTTACACGCATATTTTCTTTTATATACATTTTTAATACCATATATGTATATGCGTTTTTACTATATTAGTTAGTCTTTTTCCCTATTTTATATATACATTTTAAATACTATGTATAGTATATTTATGACTCTATTACTATATATATTTTATGTTCACACTTTTAATTTTATTATTATTATGTATATATATTCGTTGTTTTTATTTCATGTTTAATATTATCATTATTTACGTTTAATATCGCATGCATGATTATTATTTTTAATAGTATTATCATATTTATTATTTGTTTTAATATATGCCTGGCACTTTTATTTATTTCTATTTCATATCAATTTGCTTTGCATTATTTCGAAAATCTTATTCTTGTTTTCCGATTAATTTCAATGCATAAGGCAACATATTGGTTTAACACCAAGTCGTCAATTTCATCACTATGTTGGGTGAACATCAATCGACTTGTGTTAAAACGGTATATCCTTCTAAAAAAAATCAAAAAGATTGAAAATTCTTGTCTTTTCAAACGGATCACGATTAAATCCTATATTGAACTCGTATCTTTGAAAATCAAGACAACACGTGTTTATAAGATACCAATTTTGGGCGTCGTGAGGGTGCTAATACCTTCCTCGCACGTAACCGACTCCCGAACCCTAATTTTTCTTTGGATTTTAACGTAGACCTAAACTCAGCGTTTTATTTGTTTTAATAAGAGATCTAATAGGTGTCTGATCACACCTAGGAAAAAGGATCGGTGGCGACTCCCTGTTTATTTCAAAAATCAAACGTCAAATTTCAAACTTTTTTTTCAATAAATCGCCACAATTAGCGACCAAGCTAAGCTAAAATTTTTACGTCGCTACAGCTGGCGACTCCACTGGGGACAAGTTTTTGAGAGTCGAGTCACTTAAACGCGTGTTGTCAAAATTTTCAAAAGTCCTTGTACGAATTAATATTTAGTCGTGTTCCCAAAATTGGGTTTTTGATGTGTTGGATATATTCTCCCAACTTGTTTTATCCGATTGTTATTCAGCTTTAAATTTTTATGGTTTTAGTTTTGGTCTAGTTTTTAAATAAAACGTAAAGGTTTGTGAGTTTCTCCCACATACCGTGCAATTGCATTTTGCATAACATGAGCTCTCTACCCGGGGTCCGTCCCTGTTAAGTGAAAGTAAATGCTACGCCTTCGTGAGTTAACTCGTTCCTCCGCACAGGCTAGTGAATACTTTTAGGTTACATATGACTTATGCTTTCGTGAGTTAACTCGTCCCTCCGCATAGGCATAAGTAAATGTAATCCCTCGAATTGATCTCGTAAGCCTATGATGGGCCATGACCGAGGCTCTGTACTAATCTTAGTAGATGACAGTACAGATGATTCGAGTACCCATCTAGAACCAAAACCGTATATAGTGAACCATATGAGCCATCCAACTAGAGCCGTGCCAAACCTCCGTCCGTTTACTAGTCACCGAAATAAGTACACGGGAAAAATACATATTAACTTCTGTTTCTTTTACATTTACGCTTTCTATGCAAGGGAATCGAGTCCATTGGACTAAGTAGCTTAATTTATTAGATTATCTACAGTTTTTCTCTGTTCATATGTATTGTGCTAACCAAGTCTATTTGTTTTTATTCTTATTTTACATCATGCATTATAGGCATCATATTAGGAAGGTGTTGACTGGAGATCGGTTGCCAAAAAATAGGTTTCTAATAGAAGAGTCAATTATACAAACAACCGAGAGGAATGCCGCGGTACGAGACTGGTCTCTAAAGACTCAGAAAGAAAGAGGGGATAGTCTAGTGGAGGGATGTATTACCAATTTGCCCGAGCACGTAACTGTAAATGTTCGCCAGAATAACCTTGAAGATTTGGTTCGGGTTTGGAATCAGTGGGACTCGGATGCTAGAGGTATCTTCACCGAGAGATATGGAGACATAGCTAATTTGATTGCTGTTAACGTAGACGAATGATTGATCCAAGCCATGGTCAGATTTTGGGATCCAGCTTACGCATGTTTTATCTTCAACCAAGAAGATATGACTCCGACTATAGCGGAGTACGCTGCTTTGCTCCGTGTCGATAATGTACAACCCTATAAGATATATGTGAAGGAGCCTAAGCCAATAACCTTCAAGAAAAAGTTAGTAAGATTGACAGACATGACTGACGCATGGGTCGAAAAATAGATAAAGAAGAAGAATGAAACCATTTGCATCCCATGGTCTTCCCTACGAGACTTGGTTCTGAACCATCCTGACATGTTGAAAAGGGTAAATCTGTTCACTCTAGCCATTTACGGTTTGATCATCTTCCCGAAGGTCCTTGGACACATAGAAGTTGCGGTGGTAGATTTCTTCGAAAGATTAAAACAAGGAATCAACCCCGTCCCAACTATCCTGGCCGAAACCTTCAGATCACTAAGTAGCTGTAGGAAGAAAGGGGAAGGTCGTTTTATCGGATGCGCGCAGTTACTCAATGTTTGGATTCTGAGCCACTTCTGGAAAGTAGAGCGCACACCGTTCCATATGTTTTCTAAAACATTCTCCCCGTTAGAAGCTTATCTCAAAGAAAGAATGGCCGAAGGAGGTCACCGAACAACACTGGGTCTCAGTCTTTCAGAATCTTCGCGCCGATTACGTAACTTGGAGAGCCCTGTGGATACGCCCATCAGTTCTAGTATACAAGGTCGGAGATCAAGATTGTGTGCCACTACTCGGGTTATGGGGAGGAGTTGGATATGCTCCGTTAATGGTCCAAAGGTAATTTTCTTCACGACAATTCCTACCCGTCACCGGAGGATTAGCACAATAAGAGTTTGCTTTTGCGGGTGAAGGATATATGAAGAGGGTCCGAGATACTGCAAAGTCTTGGAAGAGAATTCATCACATGAAATTAGCTCTATATGCTGATACCCTCACCCAAGATTACGACATATGGAGAAAGTAACAGGTGAACACCCAGCAAATCTCGTCGACAAATTACACCGTCCAGAATCTTTTCTCAACAGAAGTGCCATCCGAGCTAGAAATAACAAGACAAGAATTTGAGCGCGAAAAGGTCAAAATGTTGCGAGACATTAGTATTATTCAAGAAGAAAATTACGAGTTGAAGATCGACATCCAGATCGAAAGGTCTAAAACCGAAAAAGTACAAAAAGAAGTTGAAGTCGTAAGAAATGACTTAAGGGACCTTCATCTGGAAAATAAAAAATTAAGAGTCACTATCAAGAATAGTGGGTTGGGTAAGTCGTCAACAGAATGGAGAGAAGAATTAAACAATGCTAAAGGCATGATGGAATTTTGGAAAAAGAGGGCAGAGAAGGAAGGGGAAAAGGCTGTGCGAGTTATGATAGAATTGAGAAAGAAAAGCGCTGAACACGAAGCTATGTCTACCAAATGGACAACCAGTCAATCTGAAAGTCAAAGCTTAAGAGAAAGAGTACGGGATCTAGAAGATGCGTTGCGAGCTCGTCAGCAACAATTGGATACTCTCTTAAAAGCCTTGGAAGAAAAGAATGATCAATATGATAGAGACACTCACGTTTATAAAACGAACCTCCAAGAAAGAGAAATGCAACTTGGCTTTTTGATCAAAAAAATCCATGAAGCGGCTGTGCACATGGTACAACTATCAGATGAAGCAGAGGATTTCAGTTTCCAATTCCCGCCAAGCCAACAATCGAGCATATCGAAGTTCTTAGAGCGAGTAAAGAAATATAGCGATATAGCTAGGAAGTTTGTGTAATTGCCGAATCAAAAATGGTGAAATGTTTTGTAATGAACTCTTTTGATGAATGAAATGCCTAATAGGGACTATCTCGAGATCAATACCAATTTCTCGCACTTCTTTCATAACTGACATTCATTCAACATTTATTCATTCATTCGTTGCATATACATATCCCATAATCATTCGCTAAGGTTAGAATCATATAATTCGCAGTTGCAACACTTCAAATCTGGAACCACGCCATTCGTATAAAACGCGTCGACAAGCTAGAGCAATGGAGGCTGAGTTCAATGAAAGAATCAAAAGTATGGAAAGAGTCCAGAATGAATTACAAGAACAACTGGTTAAGTCACAGCAAGAAACGAGGGATTTGATAGTAAGATCTCAAGAGGAATCACTTGAACAAAAGGATCAAATGGCTAGAATGATGGAGATGATGTCAGTTTTGGTCAAAAGAAAAGGACCCATGCAGAACCCCGACAGTATGGAATCTCAATCAAGAATTAATCATGACCAGGATCCACTCTATCCCCCAGGATTCACTCCACCGCATGCCCATGTAGCACAAAGAGGGTATACTTAAGGGGAAAGGCTTGGAACAACGACCTATGCAATTTGCTCATCTAGGGCAAGGAACATTTATGTCAAATCCTGGGGCAACCCCTGCCAATCCTGTAGTTCCATATTTAGATGATCCGGTCGAAATAGCCAAATTGAAAATAGATGATCACGAGGCTCAAGAGAAGTATAGGAGTTTGGAAGAAAGACTCAAGGCAATAGAAGGCACTGAAGCCTTCTCGGTACTAGGTGCTAAAGAACTCAGTTTGGTACTTAATCTAATTCTGCCTCCGAAGTTCAAAGTGCCTGAGTTCAAAAAATACGATGGGACAAGATGTCCAAAAGTACATCTTGTCATGTTTTGCCGAAAAATGGCCGGCTACGTGAACGAAGATAAGCTACTTGTATATTGTTTTCAAGATAGTCTGGTAGGATCGGCTCTTCGGTGGTACAACCAGCTCAGTAAGGAAAGGATCCGATCCTGGAAAGACTTGGTGTTGGCATTCTGTGAGTAGTACAAGCATGTATCAGATATGGTGCCTGATCGGATGACTTTACAAATGATGGAGAAAAAGCCGTCAGAAACTTTTAGACAGTATGCGTAGAGATAGAGGGACGTCTCAGCCCAAGTGGAACCCCCACTGACGAAAACGGAGGTAACCGTCCTTTTTATCAATACCTTAAAGATTCCGTTTTATGACAAACTAGTGGGAAGCGCCACGAAGGACTTCACGGATATTGTAATATCCGGTGAGCTTATAGAGAACGCCGTCAAGAGCGGTAGAATGGAAGGTCAAGAAAGTTCAAGAAGGGTAGTGCCCATGAAGAAGAAAGAATTAGAAGCCCACATGGTGGGAATGAGAAGCCGTTATACCCCTAATCCGTATCCAAACCAATCCCGACCTCGAAATTATCCACCTCCGAATTTCTATTACCCTTCTCAAACCCCTTACTACCAAACACCGCCTCCTTACTCTTCTTACCCTGTTTACGCCACAAGTAACCCGAGATCAACCGCCACATTCCCACAAAATACAATACCTGCCCAAGGTCAACCCAAAAATAAGCAGAGGCTAGCAAAACCCAATTTCGAGAGACCACAATTTACCCCTATTCCTGTGTCATATGGGGAACTGTACCCAAAACTTTTGGAGAAGCAATTGATATCCCCGCATTATATGGCACCATTGAGGCCCCCATACCCGAAATGGTAAGACCCAAACGCTAGTTGTGCATACCATGCGGGAAACCGGGGACATTCCACGGAAAATTGCCTAGCCTTTAAGAGGAGAGTTCAAGGACTAATTGATGCGGGTATCTTACGATTCGATAGTACCAGTAATGCAACTGGGAACCCGTTCCCTAACCATACTGAAGGGAATATGAGCACAGTGAGGAAAGAAGTTGAAAGGCAAGTTAGAAGATGTGTTTCAGAAATAAGGACGCCTCTGCAGAAAATCTGGGAGGAACTGGTTAAGAATGGATTGCTCTGTCACCCCGATGATAATCTCAGAAAAGAATGTTAGGTTTTTTATGATTTTCATGGAATTATAGGGCACGGCATTCAATCATGTGAGGAATTTAAAAGGTTACTGCAAGACCGGATAGATAATAAGGAGATTGAGATCATTAATAAAGGAGAGGCCAATGAGAAAGAAGTATGTGCCTCTGACAATCAGTCGTCAGGTTGTCCGTATAACACCGATCGACCATTCGTAATTTATTACGATGCAAGGAAGGAACCGATGAAACAAAAAATGATAATTGAAGTATCGTATTCTTTCCCTTACAAGGACAATAAAGCAGTACCATGGAAATATGACGTTAATATCGTCACACCTGAAGATGAAAAACCCAAAGCCATGACTGGAAGCGTCGGGGAAGTAGGTCATTTCACTCGTAGTGGAAGATGTTATTCGAAGGAGATAAAGAAGAACAGTGACTTGAAACAGAAAAGAAAAGCACTGATGCACGTGACCGAAGATGAGCATGAAACTGTGCCTGAACAAGAAGCTAAAAAGCCTGTGGACGATGAGGAAGCACAGGAACTCTTAAAATTTATCAAGCACAGTGAGTACAACGTGGTAGAACAATTGAGTAAGCAGCCAACGCGAATCTCGATATTATTTCTGCTATTGAATTCAGAACCACACCGGAACACTCTGCTGAAAGTGTTAAATCAAGCTTATGTGGCAAATAATGTATCCGTTGAAAAACTGGATAGATGGATGAACAACTTGAATGCGGATAATTTTATTTCTTTTAGTAATGATGAAATACCGCTCAATGGTAAAGGCTCAGTGAAAGCATTGCATATCACAACCCATTGTAAGGGTTATATAATACCGAACGTGCTCATCGACAATAGATCGACACTCAATGTCATACCTTTGGCCACACTTTCCAGGATTCCGATGGATTTGTCCTATCTAAGGCCCTGCCATTCTACAGTAAGGGCATTCGATGGAACAAGACGAGAAGTTATGGGAAAAATCGAGATCCCTCTAGAAGTGGGTTCCTACATATACGATGTTGAGTTTCAAGTCATGGACATTACACCATTATACAATTGTCTCTTGGGAAGACCTTGGATCCATTCTACTAGAGCAGTCCCATCATCCCTCAATCAAAAGGTGAAATTTATCATGGATGGCTGTTTGGTCACTGTCGAGGGAGAAGAAGACATTGTAGCATCTATTTCTGCCGACGCACCATATATTGAAGTAAGCAAAGATGCAGTAGAATGTTCCTTCCGATCTCTTGAATTTGTCAATGCCACATTCATCGCTGAGGGTAACAAAATTCCCGAGCCAAAACTGTCAAGAAATACCAGGATGGATATCAAGTTGACTATAGGAAGGGGAGCTTGAGCGAGAAGAGGTTTAGGGAGATATCTGCAATGAATAGTTAGGGCTCTAAGGCCAGTACACCACAAGGCCCGATACGGTTTAGGTTTACAGCCGAACATGCGTCAAAGAAGAAGGCAGTGGAAGAAAGATCAGGAAAGAAGGATCGCGAGAACCTTAGGTCGAGAACTAGAATGAGAGCCTATGGAATTCCCTCTTTTGTCAAGAACATTTACGTCTGCGGGAATGATATACCCAGAGCGGGATAATGCACAAGGCACAATGTTAATGATTGAAAAGGTTTTTCAGAATATCAGTATAAACATCATTGACAAAGGAGCTAACGCAAGCAAAAACGTTTCAAGGATACGTCTTTGTCCCCTGGGTTTCAGGTTGAACAATTGGACTGCCGATGACCTTCTTGTAGTTTATAAGTCTTTAGAGTAATGCTCAAACGTTAACATTTTGTTATGTCCTTAGATATAATATAATTCTTTTGTAAGAGCCTGCATTCGCTCTTTATCATTGAAATGAATATCAATGAAGATGCATTTTCACATAATCTTTTACATTATCACTAATTTCATAATCATTTTCTCATTTCATAGCCAATCCTTACATTTGCCTCATGCCATGCCATAACATTTCGTTTGTTGGTTCCAATACTTGGATGCCCCTCTATAGTTTCCTTTTCCATTCAACTTTCAGGTGCTCAGATGTCAACAGCATGAACAAAGCCGTTACGAGTCTTGAAGTCGATTTTGAGAAGGCTGTTTGTTTAGGAGAATTCGAAACCGAAGAAAATGCTGAAGACTATGTCTCGTCTCCTGACTTGCTAAGAATAGTGGAACAAGAGGATAAACAGATTTTGCCTCATCAAGAATCTGTTGAAACAATAAATCTGGGAATTGAAGAAAAGAAGCAAGAAGTGAAGATTGAGACTTCTATTTCAGGGGGCACCAGGTATAATTTGATTGCTTTGCTCCGCGAGTACAAAGATGTATTCGTATGGTCATACCAGGACATGCTGGATTGGATGAAAAGATAGTGGTCCACAAACTCCCATTAAAACCAGAATGCAAGCCCATTCAACAAAAGCTAAGACGAATGAGACTTGAAATGTTGTTGAAGATAAAGGAGGAGGTCAAGAAGCAATTTGATGTTGGCTTCCTACAAGCCTCCAAATATCCAGAATGGGTGGCTAACATAGTCTCGGTACCAAAGAAAGACAGCAAAGTACGAATGTGCATGGATTATCGTGACCTGAATCGAGCAAGTCCTAAAGATAATTTTCCCTTACCACACATTGATACGTTGGTGGATAACACAGCAAAACATTCATTGTTTTCTTTCATGGACGGATTTTTGGGGTATATTCAGATCAAGATGGCCCCTGAGGATAAGAAGAAAACTACCTTCATAATAATGTGGGGAACATTCTGCTACAAGGTGATGCCATTTGGGTTAAAGAATGCTGGCGCAACATATCAGAGGGCTATGGTGACGTTATTCCATGACATGATGCATAAAGAAATAGAGGTCTACGTCGACGATATGATTGCTAAATCCCGAGGGGAAGAAGAGCATGTAGTGAACCTGAAGAAATTTTTTGACAGACTGAGAAAGTTCCAGCTAAAGCTCAATCTGGCCAAATGTACGTTTGGGGCTACCTCGAAAAAATTACTGGGCTTCATTGTCAGTGAAAGAGGTATCGAGGTTGATCCAGATAAAATAAAAGTTATTCAAGAGTTACCACCTCTGCGCACGCAAAAGGAAGTCAGAGGATTTTAGGGAGGTTAAACTACATCGCCCGATTCATCGCTCAACTTTCCAACCAATACGACCCAATCTTTCGGCTTCTTCGAAAACATAACCCGGGAGAATGGAATGAGGAATGCCAAGTGGCCTTTGATAAGATAAAACAATATTTGTCTAGTCCTCCAGTACTAGTACCGCCAACTCCGGGAAGACCATTAATTTTGTATCTGACAGTGTTCGAAAATTTAATGGGTTGCGTACTGGGGCAACATGACGAGTTAGGAAAGAAAGAAAAAGCGATCTACTACCTCAGTAAAAAGTTCACTGAATATGAGGCAAAGTATTTATCCATTGAAAAATACTGTTGCGCTCTGGTTTGGGTAGCTCGAAGACTTAGGCAATATATGTTGTATCATACAACATGGTTAATTTCAAAGCTGGACCCAATAAAGTACATGATGGAATCACCTGCACTCTCAGGAAGAATGGCACGATGACAGATTTTACTGTCAGTGTATGACATCGTCTATGTGAGCCAAAAGTCGATAAAAGGAAGTGCAATAGCTGACTTCTTAGCAACTCGAACAACGGAGGATTACGAGCCATTGAGATTTGATTTTCCAGATGAAGACTTGATGTGTATTACAGAAAAAGAATGCAAGTCACCAAAAGAGAAGTTATGGAAGATGAGCTTTGATGGTGCATCGAATGCATTGGGGCACGGGATTGGAGCAGTCTTTGTATCGCCAGAAGGGAACCATTACCCACTCACTGCCAGGTTGAACTTCTTCTGTACTAATAACGTAGCGGAATATGAGGCATGCATCATGGGACTTCGTGCAGCTATTGAACGAAATGTCAAAACTTTAGAGGTATACAGAGACTCATTTACCAAATCCGTGGAGATTGGGAAGTGAGAGACTCAAAATTGGTTAAATACAGAGATCTAGTGGCAGGGTTGATTAAAGAATTCGAAGAAATAACTTTTAATTACCTCCCACGAGAAGAAAAGCAATTGGCTGATGCCCTGGCCACTTTGGCTTCAATGTTCAAAGCAAACAGAGAAACAGAAATAATGCCTCTTCAAATGAGCATACATGAAGTCCCTGCACATTGTTTCAGCATTGAAAAAGAGACAGATGGACGGCCATGGTTCCATGATGTCTTAGAATATATCAAGAATCAAAAGTATCCCGAACAAGCAAACGAGAACGACAAAAGAACAATCAGAAGAATGGCAGCGGTATTCGTTCTTGGTGGGGACATCCTGTACAAAAGAGGAAAAGATCAGGTGCTCTTGAAATGCGTAGATGCTGTTGAAGCCAGAAAAATACTTAAGAATGTCCACGAGGGAATTTGCGGGACACATGCCATTGGTTTCACTATGGCCAGGAAGATTATGAGACTCGGATATTACTGGCTGACGATGGAAAGCGACTGCATTAATTTCGCACGAAAATGCCACAAATGTCAAATTTATGGTGATAAAATTCATGTAGCCCCTTTGCCTCTTCACGTCATGACTTCTCCATGGCCTTTTTCTATGTGGGGCATGGATGTTATAGGGCCAATTTCCCCAAAAGCTTCTAATGGACACCGATTCATTTTTGTGGTTATTGATTACTTCACAAAATGGATAAAAGCCGCATCGTTTGCCAATGTGACGAAGACTGCGGTTTGCAGGTTTTTGAAAAAGAAAATCATTTGTCGATATGGTTTGCCTAAAAGAATCATTTCAGATAACGCCTTGAATTTGAACAACAAGATGATGAAAGAAGTGTGTGAGCAATTCCAAATAAAGCATCATAACTCCTCGCCCTATCGCCCAAAGATGAATGGAGCTGTTGAAGCGGCCAACAAGAATATTAAGAAGATTATTGGGAAAATGATCGAGACATATAAAGACTTGCACGAGAAGCTACCATTTGCTTTGTATGCATATCGCACATCTGTACGGACATCTACGGGGACAACTCCTTTCTCTCCGGTCTATGGAATGGAGGCTGTGTTACCTATCGAAGTTGAGATCCCCTCTCTACGAGTCTTAATGGAGTCGAAATTAGAGGAAGCAGAATGGGTTCGAGCTCGATATGACCAGTTAAACCTCATTGAAGAAAAACGTCTAAAGGCAATTTGTCATGGACAGATGTACCAGAAGAGAATGATCGCGGCTCATGATAAGAAAGTACGGCCAAGAGAATTCCACGAAGGAGAACTCGTGCTGAGAAAGATTCTCCCAATACAAAAGACTTCCGAGGAAAATGGACGCCAAAATGGGAAGGTCCATACGTCGTAAAGAAGGCATTCTCGGGCGGAGCTTTGATTCTCATCGAGATGGATGGGAATGAGTTACCGAATCCAGTGAACTTAGATGCTGTAAAGAAATATTATGCTTGAAAAAGGAAACCAAGATGAAAACCCGAAAAGGGTATTTTTTAAAAAAAAAGAAAAAAAGAGAGAAAAAATGGATCAAGGTGAAAACCCGAAAAGGGCATCTTGATTAAACACAAAAAAATAGGATGAAAACTCGAAAGGGCATTCTAGTGAAGCAAGCCCGGGCTTAATGAACAAGGCGTTTTGAACGGTGGGTCAAATAGTGAGACTACAGTATCTGAAGCATTTCTGAAAGCTCGAAATCTTCTACGCAAGAAGCCATGCTCGAAAAGATTCTTGATTGAGGAACGTGGAAGAGTTCATGCATTGATTATCTAGAGCACTTGTATTTGTTAAACGCAACCCTTTTTTCTTTTTATAACACTTTTTTTTACTATTATTGGTTAACTTTCTTTGTTTGCTACATTTGAAATGAATAGATGCGAGGTATCCTTTTGTCCCTACCTGACCATTTTTTCTTTTTGCATCTCATTATGTGGCTCGTTTACATGATAAATAGTGAAATGACATACTCTAAACAAAAGAAATGTTAAGCATTACCCGGGTAAGAATTTGATAAGTACAAGAGCCTCAACGCAAGGACAAAGCTCAACCAGGGCCAAAAGAGTGATATCTGGGAAATACAGATTATTCATGAAGCTTGAGGACGGGTACAGAGCCTGAAGAGAAAGTCAAGAGTCAAAGAAATGAGCACAAATCATCAAAAATCGTGACGAAAAAGGGATATTGACAAACATGCCTAAAGCTCATATCATAATCATGTAGGCATAAATGCATTTAAGATAAACATGGCATATCATGATAACATCATGAATGACATATACAGGTACTCCAGCGGAGCAAGAGGATGCAATGTTAGTTATACTGAATCGAGGAAAAGACACCTGAGCTCCACCAGATGACATCTTTTGGTATATGGATGTTTCATTTATGTTTTCAAAAAAAATCAACTCATAATTGCGAGAGGTGGGTTGAGCCTCGGGTCATACGCTGAGGTATTTTTCATTTCTGTTCTTTAATTTCTACGGTTCAAAAAAATCAGCTCATATTGCGAGAGGTGAGTTGAGCCTTGACTGACACGTTGAGGTATTTTCAATTTCTGTCTTTCAAAAAAATTCAACTCATATTGCGAGAGGTGAGTTGAGCCTCAGGACACGCTGAGGTAATTCCAATTTCTGTTTCAAAATTCAATTCATACTGCAAGAAGTGAGTTGAGCCTCAAGACACGTTGAGGTATTTTCGATTTCTGTCTTTCAAAAAATTAACTCATATTGCGAGAGGTAAGTTGAGCCTCAAGACACGCTGAGGTAATTTCAATTTCTGTCTTTCAAAATTATCAACTCATATTGCGAGAGGTGAGTTGAGCCTCAGGACACGCTGAGGTAATTTTGATCTCCATTTTCGAAAATCAACTCATATTGCGAGAGGTGAATGGAGCCTCGGATCACATGTCGAGGTATTTTCAAAATCTTTTGGCAAATTCTGTTTTCAAAAATCAACTCATATTGCGAGAAGTGAGTAAAATACATATACAAGCAGTGACTCTGACACTGAAATCAGAGGATCAAAGTTGTCAAAAAATCAAAAACTATTAAACATAAGGTAATCTTTTTTTATTTTTTAGTTTCGTTCTCTAAGCTTATTTTCCACACATAAATACTAAAATATATAAAAAGTATAAAACAAATATTTGAAAAGAAAAGAAAAGAAAATTACCTTTTCCTGCCACCGTGTATGGTGGCCGGCGTCGGCGCCGGCAAGGGTCCAATGACGGACCGGTGACCGGCCCCCTAGCCGGAGCTCCCTCTCCCTCTCCCCTTCTCTCTTCTTTCTCTCCCTTTTTTTTATTTTCTCTTTATCAAATGTTTTTTTTTTGTCAAATTAGGGCCTTATATAGCCCACCAAAACGACGTCGTTTTGGGGGCTGCTCATTAGCCCCAAAACGGCGTCGTTTTGAACATGACCCGAACCGTCCGACCCGACCCGTCTCAAGATCCACGTGTTTTTGTTGGAATGGGCTATTTATGCGCGCAGTCCTTCCGCTTTTCTAGGGCTTTACAATCAAGTTTTCTTATTTTTAATTTGGCCCCATAATTTTTAGTGTTATTCAATTAGGTCCCTTGTACTGCGCAGCGTTTTGACTAAGGGATTTATTGCGCTTTTGACCCTCCAAGTTACGCGCATGTTATAATTTCGTCCTTTTCTTTAGTTTTTATTTCAAATTGGCCCCAAAATTTAGTTTTTAATTCAATTTCATCCTTTTTTTACCTTTTTTCGTTACTCTACTTTAATTTTTTATTATTATTATTATTATTATTATTATTATTATTATTACTTCTAATGTGCCCATATTATGTATTGTACCATGTGTATATATATTTATATGTCACGTACTTTTAATATTATATTTATATATATTATTAGGTATATTTTTAATATATATGTATTTGTGAAGTATTATCAATAGTTTTTTTATTATTATTAGTTTCAAAATGTATATATTGTGTTTATATTTTAATACTACGCTATATATATTTTTGTATTATGTATATATATTTTTAAATATTATATATTGAGTATTTCTAACGTTATTACTATATATATGTACGTATTTTTATCGCATAAATATTTTTATTTATCACTTCTAATGTATATATATATAGCATATGTTTCATATCGTATATTTCCCTTTTTTTTTATTAGTTATATGTTTTTTATTATTTCATGTACATATCTTTATATCATCTTTATTATTATTAATCTTAATACATGTCTTATATATGTATATATTATGTATATTTTAATATTATATTATATGTACATATTCATATTATAGTGTTTTTAGTTACATATTTTTGTACTATATTATTTTATTATTTTGCTATTATTAGTATTAGTTTTAGTTTCAATAAATATTCTAATATGTATATACATATATACTTTAGTATCATAGTTGTATACTTTTATACGGTCTTATGTACATATATTTACATGCATATTTTCTTTTATATACATTTTTAATACCATATATGTATATGCATTTTTACTATATTAGTTAGTCTTTTTCCCTATTTTATATATACATTTTAAATACTATGTATAGTATATTTATGACTCTATTACTATATATATTTTATGTACACACTTTTAATATTATTATTATTATGTATATATATTCCTTGTTTTTATTTCATGTTTAATATAATCAGTATTTACGTTTAATATCGCATGCATGATTATTATTTTTAATATTATTATCATATTTATTATTTGTTTTAATATATGCCTGGCACTTTTATTTATTTCTATTTCATATCAATTTGCTTTGCATTATTTCGAAAATCTTATTCTTGTTTTCCGATTAATTTCAATGCATAAGGCAACATATTGGTTTAACACCAAGTCGTCAATTTTATCGCTATGTTGGGTGAACATCAATCGACTTGTGTTAAAACAGTATATCCTTCTAAAAAAATCAAAAAGATTGAAAATTCTTGTCTTTTCAAACGGATCACGATTAAATCCTATATTGAACTCGTATCTTTGAAAATCAAGACAACACGTGTTTATAAGATACCAATTTTGGGCGTCGCGAGGGTGCTAATACCTTCCTCGCGCGTAACCGACTCCCGAACCCTAATTTTTCTTTAGATTTTAACGTAGACCTAAACTCAGCGTTTTATTTGTTTTAATAAGAGATCTAATAGGTGTCCGATCACACCTAGGAAAAAGGATCGGTGGCGACTCCCTGTTTATTTCAAAAATCAAACGTCAAATTTTAAACTTTTTTTTTCAATAAATCGCCACAATTAGCGACCAAGCTAAGCTAAAATTTTTACGTCGCTACAATGCACACCAAACACTGTCAATTACACAGAAGTAGAAGCTCGTAAATAGTCATTCAGTTATAGAATCGATGTACTCAATTTCCAAACAGTCACACACACATCCACATCACTTAACCACTGAAACAGATACTCATTTATTAGGCAATATCGCATTAACGAACCACTTAACTATTGCAACGATTGCATAAAACAGATAAGTCTGAGTCAAAACCAGGTCCCGACTACCCTTACTAAGACCAAGCCAAGGGTCAGAACACACAGAACCACAAACAGGTCATAAATCAACATAATACAAAAAATTGGCAAGGCAAGACCACATGGCCATGTGCCCTGGTCGTGTGGAATTGCCCAGGCTGTGTAGGGGTCTACACCCCGTGTGAAGGCCCCACACGCCCGTGTGAACAGCCCATGTAACTCACTGTCCAAAAGTGCTAAAAATTAAGAGCAGAGAAGACATGACCGTGTAGAGATCTCACACGCCCGTGTGAGACATGCTTGTGTGTGTTGTACCCAAAATCATCAAAAACCTTAAATTCCCAAACGCATACACCCGTGTGCCCAAGGGACACGGCCGTGTGAAAATCGACTAATTTCCTCAAATCAGCCACATGGCCGTGGGGTCAGGCTATGTTGCACCTAATCCTACCCGAAAACCCTAATTCCCAATTCCACATGACTGTATGAACAAGCACACGCCCGTGTGGCCACCCATGTGGTCATGAAATCACTTCGAAATTGACTGAAAGTCTCATTTCCCGGTCTCTAAAATGACCCCTAATCAAAGTATCCCAGAACCCAACCACAACACACTAAATTACAGATAATTGAAATGACACAACCCCAATTGCTCAAATACCGAAGCATGAAAAAAAACTATTGAACTCCACAGCAAATCAGTACTAAATTACATAGTTCAGAACACACACTCGAAATTATCAATTACCACAAAATTGAATTAATAAATTAAGAATAGGAGAACAAAGTTTCGAAACCCACACCTGATTTGCAATCAAGACGCTAGAAACCAATCGACACACGTTGACGACCTCGATACAAACCCGGAGCTTTTTGAAACAAAAAAAATCGTTCTCTTACAAAAATTTTAGTTCAAAAGACGTAAGGAAGCCAAAAAGAAGAAAAAACAGAGAGGAAAAAGAACGATGGAGAACGTGTAGAAGAAAGAAAAACCAAAAATAAAATAAAAATAAACATGAAGAATAAATAATAACAATAATAATAATAAAATAGTAGCACTAAAATCCTTAAAACAAAACAAAAATGGTCCCTCAAAACACTCTTGAGGACTTGAACCCGCAACCCAAAGGCATATCTACACACTCCTAACCACTAAACCAACAAGCCCATTCTGACAATTAAACGCGCAACTAAACACAATAGCGCAACCTATTTACTGACCCTACCCACAAAACTCAAAACTTCTAACCCCAAAATTTGAGATGTTACATTAATAATATATCTAAAGGTTATTGCATCCACCGTAAAAGAATATTTTATATTTTCATAATCAATGCCAGGGTTTAGCGAAAAACTTCATATTTTTATTTCGCTTTTGCAAAACTACTTCATTTGTACCCTCACTAGCTTTATACCTTTATATATTTGGACTACTGGTCCAAAAACTCCACGAATTTAATTGCACTTGAGTTGCGTCTTTCTATTTTGACCAATTTATCTCATATCTATATTTCTCAATAGATTTATTCAAGATCATCCTTTTATTTCATTATTTCAACAATAATATTGTTTACAAAACCATTATCGACCAGTTTTATTATCGGTTCGACATTTTCTCTAACAGGCATAACTTATCGAGATTTATTATTTTCTTTTATGAGAATGTTCACATTTGGGACTTGTAATGAGTTATCCTTGTTGAATTTCTGGTTCAAATTACTCTCTTCCCTAATTCATTACAAGTTATTGTTTCTCTCCCCCTAATGTCGGGAAAACTATTGAATCAAAATAGTTATCACAAATCATGTCATAATTGAATCTCCAATACATTTAAAACATATAATAATACAATGAGACTCATAATTAATAGATATTCCCAACTTTCTTTGAGGATTCACTCATCTTTGTGCATTGTGGTAGAGCAATTGAAACAAATACGCACATACAGAAATTCAAAGATGAGAAATATTTAGCTCTCGACCAAAAACCAATTGTAATGGGGAGTGTTTATAACTTATTAGCTTGATGTGTACAACACGTAAATCAACATAACCTCATGTTGAAATAGGAAGTTTATTTCTCATAATTAATAGTTTAGATACTAATCAGAGGCATTCAATCAATAATTTCTCTAAACCATTATGCGCATAAATAACAAAATTTTACAAAAGTTTTTCAAACTCAATCAATAAAAGACTAAGATATAAGATCATCAGTATTAACAAGATGAATTGTCTTAATTGCATAATCTGAAATTAATTATTTAAACAAGCAATCTTGTAAACGATAGGTTGCAAGTTGATAACACATTCGTAATTATTTTGTAGATGCATATACCGAAATCATATAATATCAAAACCAACCACATAGTGGATGAATGAGACCATATTCATTTCAGAAATGTAAGACATGAAATCTCAACTTTAGCTAGTGAGTTTCTAATAAGCAATTTTCATTGAGAACAAGCAACAAATGATAATTATTTAAATTAAAGAATCTTTTGGTTCTTTAATTAATGTCCATACGAATTCTCAATTAGTTTTTGCATCATAATAGACCTGAGATGGCCTAACCGGTCATGACAAATAGTAAAAGTATGTAGTTTTACAAACTTCTGGTTTGTAGTAACATGTGCCTCAATTGCAGTAATATGTGTATAATATAAACTTGATGAAAAGTAGATAGTATTTCCAAAACATATTTCTTTTCACATTCAAAAATTGTAATATATAGATATTCAATATTTTTCTTATTCATAGTCTCAATATGATATCCATTAATACAAATATCTTTAAAACTTAATAATTTCTTTGAGACTTAGTGGAAAATAAAACATCATCAATGACAAATTTTGTACCTTGAGGTAATAATATAATAGCTCTTCCAGAGGCTTCAACTAATTTTATACTATCAAATATTGGAATAATATTTGCTTGTTTTAATACCAAATAAGATAAATATTTTCTATCTGTGAAAAATAAAATAAAATAAAATAAAGAACACACAAAGATTTTTACGTGGAAACCCTTTCGGGAAAAAACCACGGCAGAGGAGAAGAAAATTCACTATGTCGAATTCGAATAATTTACAAGAGGAATAGACTATGTCTATTTATAGGCTTGTAAAGCCATATTCTAGTAAGACTGAAACACCTTATTCTAATCAATATCAAATAGATGGTATTTAATAAGGTTTAAAAAACCATATTCTAAAAATAAAATAAAAAAAGTGTAATTCTATATGGATTCTTCTTTTATTTTATTTTACCACTGTTTTCGAAACCATTTTTATTTTAAGAAAAAAAGGGGATCGACTTTTAAAACCAAATGTGGAGTCGCCACCAATCTTTTGTTTTAGGTGTGATTGAATTCCCTAATAAAATGTTTTATTACATTTAAATCAATTTTGGTCTACGCAAACTTAAAAATGGGTTCGGGAGTCGGTTACATGCGAGGAAGGATTAACACCCTTTGTAGCACCCCAAACCCAGCCCAGACGTTATGGCTGGATCCGACATGCCACATCGAAGCGTTAAAAACATTTTATATTGTTGATCCAGAAAAACCTACTTAGTGTTTTAAAAGACAATTTCATTATAGGTTAAAGTGAATGGAAGCTGTGCACCAGGTAGGAAACCAGAAAAGAGGTGGTGAGTCCATCGGACTGCTTAAGTACCAAGCTCCCTTCGGATCCAATCCTAGGCATGCATACCGCCATTGCCACACCTTAACGTCATGGATATTTCTAGGAAACCGATTTGATTAAGTCATTTTTAGGAAAAAGTGATTAATTTTGGAAAATACTTTCATTGCGGAAGCTTTGCTTGTTGTCGTGTTATTTTGAAATCAACTGTTGTTTTTGAAAATGCGCCCTAAAGCTATCCAATTTCAACAGTTAAAATAAGTAATACCTATCTTAGTAATACATATTAAAATCATTAAAAATAATTAAGCGGCCTTATTACATTTAAAAACTCAAAACTTCAAACGTAAATAAAAGGATGTCCAGTTCACCAGAAGAAAATCAAACTTTCAGAACGGGTGGCCACTCCGAATTCCCTCACAGCTCCAAGCCCACTATGGTTGGGGATTTCCTGCGTGGATGAAAATAAAAGGGGTGAGTTTGGGGAAACTTAGTGTGTAAGGAAAACCCATTCAAAGCCCAAGTCAGCTCAAGCCTATTGGGCCTAAGCCCATTCAAGTAACAGTGGTACTGGGCCAGAGCCCTTTTCAGATTACAATAAACTGGGCCTTAGCCCCTTATTCAGATAACAGTATGGCCCATAGGCCCATTTCAAAATACATGCAACATCAATAACATATGCAAGCCCATTTGGGGAGACTACTCAACCCACCAACCACTACACTCCACCTGTACCAGCCATACACTCCATGTGGGGAATAGCTCAACCCACCCAGCCCAACACTCCACAGTTGTAGCCTTGCTGCTCAGTTAACAGTAAATTGAGGCAAAGCCTCCAGTACGTGGACAAGCCACTTTCAGTACTTCCTCCGTCAATATCCCAGTCCCATGCATCAGATAATAACAACATGGCATGCAGTACATAACAACAGTCAAACATGCATTTAGGTCAATTTAACCCTAGGGGTATTTCGGTAATTTATCTCTTAGGGGTAAAACTGTAAATTTTCCACTTTTAAAGGTATTTCAGTAATTTATCTATTTTAGGGTTTTTCATGCATATTCCTACTTTTCACATACTAACAGAATCACGTACCGAGGGTTCTTACCGAATTGGGCCCGTTGGCCCATCATTCAAATTTTGTCCCATTAAGCCTAAAATATCGAGGGCACAGAAATCATGCACTTTGCAGTCCAAACATTGCAGCTTACCAAAAACATTAATCGATTTACCTCATGAGCATTCGCACACTCGCAAATCTACAAATTACCAGTTTTTGGCATTTCGACTTTTCGACTTTTGCCGATCTAGACTAAGAAAGAGGGTGTTAGTTACACACTTGTTGTGACGATATGCTGACGAGATCCACACACGAACCGCCTACAATTGGATTACTAACACGTTAATCTAACTATTCAAATACAAACTACGTATTAACCCCTTACAATATTCGGCCAACCACACCTACAGATCATAGTAAGCTTATAAGAAATCAATAAGCAACTCATTAAAAAATTTTTGTCAATGTTTACCACATAATCATAATTTCACTCCAAGCTGTCTTCCTGAGCAACAGTCACTAAATCATTTATAACTGGAGCTACGAAACTCCAAATCAAGTTCCGTTAATTTTCCCTGAAAATATACTCATATATCTTCTATCCATAAAATCTTAATAATTTTTGGTTTAACCAATCAATACCAGATTTTTCTCAAAGTTTCTCATGTTTCACTGTTTGACTAATCTGACCACTCTTCATTACGAATCAAATTTCTCAATGTACAGAATTCAAAATATGTTCTTGTTTATTTCATTAGAAACTAGACTCAATAAGCTTTAATTACATAATTTGTTCAGCTTCTAATTCATCTCCCACAATTTATGGTGATTTTCCAAAGTCACGTTACTACTGCTGTCCCAAGCAGATTTATTACCAAATCACTCTTTCACACATACCTTGCATGCATGTTATTTAAACATGTATATCACCAATCAATCATCACATATCTATGATTTTACTTAAGAATAATCCCCATTTCATCATTTTAAAGCACAACATGTTAGCTGATTTTTCCCTTTAACATCTAAGGCACATGCATGCTCATTTGTTTGGCTCAACTTCACCTATCTTCCATTTTTTTTCATCAAAAGAACATGAAACAACAACCATTTCCTTCATTTTAATTCATGACTAAATGCTCACAACACAACTAAAAACCAAAATATGCTTCAAGAGTTAAGGTAGAATCAAGAAGAACTCATGAACATCAAGATAGAATCCAACTACCATGAACTTACCTTCAATTTTCTTCCCCAAGCGACCGAACACTCAAGAGCTTTCTCCTCTCCTTTCTCTTCTCTAACTTTCAGCTATGATGAACAAAGATGGACAAAACTTTGTTCTTTTCACCCCTTTTTCTTTTAATAAAACTTCATATTTCATCCATTTAATTCTTTAATACAAAAGACATGAAATTCTTATCATGAAACATTTACCTAACCCATTATCATGAAACATTTACCTAACCCATTATCATGGAACATTTACCTAACCTATTATCAATTTGTATCAATTTGTACCATAAATTATGGATATCAAGTGTACATTTTGTCTACAACAACATGATGGCTGGCCACTTCATGTAAAATGGGAGGTTTGTCATGCAAATCCTCCTATTTTGCACTCCTATTTATTTGGTCACTTCAATTTAGCCTATAGCATTTTCAAAAATTTTCACATAGGTCCTATTTCATAATTTCACTCACAAATGACAAAATTAAAGCATGAAATTTTGCCAACATTCACAGAATTCCCGAAAATTGGGGTGTTACACCCTTGCTACGCCTAAAATTGGTACCGAATTGATTAAATACTACCCTTATGTCTAATATTTAAAATTATTTTTTTGAAATATGATTCCTTTTAAAAAAACATTTGAGTGGTTCAAGTTAGTCGTCAAAATTCTCTCGTTTCAAAGGTATTCAGCATCACATCCAGCACGATAGGTTACGATTCTTTATACCTTTGCAAACACGATTGATTTTTGACTTCTAAAAGTTCATACGTTGAAAATTACAAAAGGATGTCCAATTTTTTAGTCCAACAAAAAACCGAAATCCAGCACGATAGAGCACGATTCCTCGAACTTCCAAACATTGAACATTGCCTTGCTTAGGAATTTATAAAACACGAGTGAAATACTAAAAGAACATTCAATTATTTGGAAGAAACCAGAAATCGAAACCCAGCACGATAGGGCACGATTCCCCGAATTTCTAAACATTGAACATTGCCTTGTTTTAGATTTTGGGAAAACACGAGTGAAATTCTAAAGAAATATTCGATTTATTTTGAACAAACGGGAAATCGAAACCCAGCACGGTAGGGCACGATTTCCCGAATTTTCAAACATCAAACATTGCCTTCGTTTTAAGGAATTTTCAGACGAATAATTATAAAACCAGCTTGAAATGCATTAATTTGACTTGAAATAAAATGGAATAATTAGTTTTAAAGAGTTGGAAATTATAAAGTGATATTTGTAAACCAAAAAGGAAAAATAAAAACATAGAATAATATGCATGTATGAAGTACTATGATGGATGAATGAATATAATTCATTTAATCAACTAACAAAATAAACAATTAAATTCAACCAATCTAAGAAAAATATTATCAATTTTCTAAGCATGAATAAAGAATAATCCATATAATAGTAATACAAAACGAAAATAATACACAACAATAATATACATAGCCTAATACAACACAATTAAATGCAAAATATGCAAAACAAAATGAAAATTAAAAAATGTATGGGACAAATTTAAAAGGATGAACACATAATATATTATAAATGAATTGTTGAATTTGAAACTATTTGTAAAAACAAACTAAAGATATATATGCATTCATTAAAATATGCGTTATAGAATGAAAACTTTTAAATCAAATAATATATGCATGTAAAAATATTTATTAAAATACACTCAATAAAGAAAAATTTGATAATATATAGAATGTGAAAGTATAGCAAGAATACATAATAAGATATAATTTTAAGAAATATGCATAATAGGTTCACAAAACACACATATATATAAATAGATTTGGAAATTATTAGTTATAAAAATTTGCATGAAATTAATAATGTATATAAGACTAAATTAATTTTTCCATAAGTCATATATGTAACAGATTTTAAAAAACATAATTATGTATATAATAAAAACTATATGTATAAACACATGAATTTAGTGATGTATAGATCAAACATAAATACCAATATATATACACGTATAATAATAATGTAAAAAAAACATAAGACATGTGAGATTTTCCTTTAAATAACATCAATACATACTATATAAATAAATTTAAAAGAAATTACACATGCAAAATAAAATAAGATTAATAATATACATAGAATATAAAAGGAGAGTAAAAATATATAATAAGATATGAGATTAGGAAATACTTATACATATAATAGATTAAAAAAAATATATATATATACATAAATAAATTTAGAAAAAAAATATATGCGAGAATAACATGGAATTAAATATGTATATAGGATCAAACTAGTTTTACTATAAATCATACATGTACAAACATAAAAACGTTTCAATGAAATATTACATAAAATGTTAATATAATATAAAAAAGAACTTAAAAATGACGATTTATAAAAACAAAGTAAAGTTATGAAAATAGCTCAACACATGTATAAAAATATTAAGAACTTTAAAATAAAAAGTATTTTAAATGGAAAGTTCAATTAAAATAGCATAT
Source organism: Gossypium hirsutum (assembly GCF_007990345.1). Classification (NCBI taxonomy): domain Eukaryota; kingdom Viridiplantae; phylum Streptophyta; class Magnoliopsida; order Malvales; family Malvaceae; genus Gossypium; species Gossypium hirsutum. The sequence goes on from NC_053429.1 coordinate 124,973,587, forward strand.
ATGTACAAATATATATAAAAAATATTTAAATGGAATAATTATACAAAATGTTAGGATAATATAACATGAAAATTTTAAAACAATGATTTTTCAACAAAGCAAAATTAATAAAGCAATCTCGGCAAAAAAGAAAAAAAAATTAAATGAATTCTTTTGAAAATAAGTTTTGTATAGATAATAAACTTAATTAAAATAAATTTAAATAAAAGGGATAATCTAAAAATAACGAAACCAACATGGGGACCAGCGTGCAATGTGCACAAATGCACAAGGACTAGAACTGCAATTATTCCAGACCCTTGTTGAGGCGGACTCAATTGAAAACAAACACAACTTACCAAACCAAATTAAAAAACGAAACAAAGCAAATAAGGCGCGATCGAACCAACATGCAAAAGAGGAGGACTTATCGTATAAATATCCCCTCACCGTAGAAACACGCGGATCCCAGGGAGAGTCGGGTCGGGTCGTATGGTTAAGGCCCATACGGCGCCGTTTTGGAGCCATTGGAACAAGCCCCAAATGGTGCCGTTTTATGCCCTCCATAAAAACAAAATTTAAAAAAAAAGGAAACCCTAGACTAAACACTCAGCCACCAAAAGCAAATTAAAACAAAAACCTTAAGCCTCTTTCCCCTTTCATTCGACTGAACCTCAAAGCTCCACACTCAACTGCCCCTTTCACCTCTCTACACGACGGATGGTGACATGCGATGGCCTGTTCTAGCCTCGTTCGACCACAAACCCGAGAGTTTTGCTTGCTTAAACCTCATAAGCCTCATCTAAGCTTCGATTTCTACCAGGCAAATGACGATTCAAAGCCCTCTTAAAACAGATAAGTATCTACCCTTTTATTCATTTTGTTTTTGCATGCAATAACAAAAATCCATGAAATAGGAACAAAATCGAAATGAAAATGAGGTTCAAAATCACCTTTTCGATTTTTTTGACTGCTTTTTTGTATTTCAATATCCGTGTAAAAAAAGTTACATTTTCTGCTCTTGGCTATATAGCCGAATACATCTATTGTCGATTTCTGTTTATTTTTTGTCTGCCTTTTGCGTGTTGCACCCTATGTTCTTCTTTTGGGTCTGTTTGCAGGTTAGGGGAAGGTCAACGAGTGGGGTTTCTGTTTTGGTGCAAGGGAACAAAAGGGAGCCGAGCCTCGGGCGTCGGATGTGCCGACGAGGCACGTGGGATGCGCAGCGCTAGAGGAAACTAGGGTTTCCTGCTAGCTGGGGGCTGGTTTGGGCATTGGGCTTATCGGGCCAATTGGGTTAGGGGTTTAGGGTCTGTTTGTAAAATTGGTAGTGCATTGGGCCATTCTTGTAATCGGGTTTTTGTTTTTATTTTGTTTTGTGTTTGGGCTGATTAACGATTTTGGGCCCAGGTAAATTTGGGTACTTATAACTATATTTTATTTAAATAAGGATTCGGGTCACTTAATTCTAACAATCTCCACCTTGACACGAATTCTCAATGAACAAGTTCTTCATCGCGAACTCTCAATGAACAAGTTCTCCACCTCTTCCATAAAACCCCTTAAGGGTTTAACTTCAACAATGAACATCAACCAAGTCTAAGCAACGCTCAAACTTGGTTATAGGAAGTGACTTAGTCATCATATCTGTAGGATTTTCATGAGTACTAATTTTGCTCACAACAATATCACCACGAGCAATAATACCACGAACAAAATGATACCGAACATCAATGTGTTTTGTTCTCTCATGAAACATTTGATCTTTTGTAAGAAAGATAGCACTCTGACTGTCACAAAATACTTTGCTGATTTGAAAGTCTTCATTGAGTTCACTAAAGAGTCCCTTCAACCAAATAGCTTCTTTACAAGCCTCAGTAATCGCCATGTACTCAGCATCAGTGGTAGACAAAGCGACTGTAGATTGCAAAGTGGCTTTCCAACTGATTGCACAACCTCCGATTGTAAAGACATAACCTGTGAGAGATCTTTTTCTATCAAGGTCTCCAGCAAAATCAGCATCAACATACCCAATGACTCCATCTCTAGTTCTTCCAAACTGTAAGCAAACATCAGTAGTACCTTGTAAGTATCTTAAAATCCACTGAACTGCTTTCCAGTGTTCTTTACCGGGATTCGCCATGTATCTGCTAACTGCACTGACTGCATATGATAAATCTGGACGTGAACAAATCATAGCATACATGAGAGATCCCACTGCACTAGAGTATGGAACATGTGACATGTACTCAATCTCATCATCAGATTGTAGAGACAAAACCGATGAAAGTCTGAAATGGGCTGCTAAAAGAGTACTAACAGGCTTAGCACTCTGCATATTGAACCTACAAAAAACTTTCTCAATGTACCCCTTCTGACTTAGGTACAATTTACTTGTTTTTTTATCTCTGAGAATTTTCTTTCCAAGTATCTTCTTTGTTGGTCATAAATCTTTCATCTCAAATTCTTTACTTAGTTGGGCTTTAACCTTTCGTATCTCTCCTTTATCTTTTGCTTCTATCAACATGTCATCAACATAAAGAAGTAGATACACAAAAGAACCATCATTGTTTTTCTTAAAGTAAACACAACTATTAAAACTACTTCTTTTGAAATTGTGAGAAATCATAAAGGAATCAAACCTCTTGTATCACTATCTTGGTGATTGTTTCAAACCGTAAAGGGACTTTTTCAGCAAGCAAACATAGTCCTCCTTTTCTGAGACTGTAAAACCCTTTGGTTGTGGCATGTAAATATCATTCTTAAGTTCTCCATGCAAAAATACAGTTTTTACATCTAATTGCTCAACCTCCAAATCATACATGGCCATAATACCAAGCAAAGCTCGAATCGAACTATGCTTAACAACTGGGGAGAACACATCTGTGAAGTCTACTCCTGGAATTTGATTGTAACCTTTTGCAACAAGCCTTACTTTATATATGGGTTCTTCAACTCCTGGAGTCCCTTCTTTCTTTTTAAACACTCATTTACAACGAACAATCTTTTTACCTTTAGGAAGTTTCACAAGATCCCATGTTCTGTTTTTGTGGAGTGATTCCATCTCCTCTTGCATAGCAAACATCTACTTTTTTGAGTCTTCACAACTAACCGCCTCAGAATAATTAGATGGCTCTTGATTCACATCTATAACTTCAGCCACATTTAAAGCATAAGCAACTAGATCAGCCTCAGCATACTTCTTTGGAGGTTTAATTTCTCTTCTAGTTCTATTTTTGGCAATAGAGTATTGCGGTGAAGAAGCAACTTTATTCTCAATTTTTGTACTGGATTGAGGAGTCGACTCTGTATTAATCTGATGCTCCACCTGCTTTTGATTTTCTTTATTAGAAGAGTCTTTAAGAGATAAGTTAGGTAGCATAATAGTTTCATCAAAAACAACATCTTTGCTAATCACAACTTTTCTATTTCCAGGAACCATAACTTATACCCTTTTACACCAACTTTATAACCAAGAAAAATACATTTAATGGATCTCGGTTCCAATTTTCCATTATCAACATGAGCATACGTAAGAAACCCAAAAATCTTTAAATCAGAATAATTAGCAGGATTACCAGACCATACCTCTTGTGGAGTCTTTTTCTCAATGGAAACGGATGGAGATCGGTTTATCAAAAAACATGTAATAGAGGCTGTTTCTGCCCTAAACGACTTTGGTAAGTTGGCATTTGACAACATACATCGAACCTTCTCCATGATCGTTCTATTCATTCGTTCTGCAACGCCATTTTGCTATGGAGTATGGCAAACTGTCAAGTGTCTCTCGATCCCTTCTGACTTGCACAATCTATTAAACTCATCATAACAGAACTCTAAGCCATTGTTTATGCGGAAGTATTTTATTTGTTTTTTTTCTTTTTTTCAATCATAATTTTCCAAGACTTAAATGCGGAAAACACATTGTTTTTCTGCTTTAGGAAGAACGCCCAAACTTTTCTGGAAAAATCATCAATAAAGATTAACATATAATTAGCTCCACCTCTCGAAAGCACTCTGGATGGCCCCCACATATCAAAATGAATATACTCCAACGTTCCTTTCGTGTTATGAATTTCTCTAGTGAATCGAACTCTCTTTTGCTTCCCAAAAACACAGTGCTCACAAAAATTCAGTTTGCAAATTCATTGCCCATTAAGAAGTCCTCTTTTGCTCAATTCTGCCATGCCATTCACAGTCATATGCCCTAGGCGCATATGCCAAAGTTTAGTAATATCATCATCTGACAAAGAAGAGGAAGCGACAGCTGCATCACCAGTAACAATAGAACCCTGTAAAACATATAACTTGGCAATCTTTCTCTTCCCTTTCATCACAACAAGGGAACCTTTGGAAATCTTTAAAACCCCACTTTCAACTGTGTATCTGTACCCTTTTGAATCAAGAGTACTCAACAAAATTAAATTTCTTTTCAATTCTGGAACATGTCGTACGTCACTAAGTGTTCTGACTACTCCATCAAACATCTTAACTTTAATTGTTCCAACACCTGCGATTTTACACGAAACATTATTTCCCATCAAAACAACACCTTCAGACACTATTTCGTAAGTTGTAAACCAATAAGGTGCAGCCTGAATCAAGTATCCACTCATCGCTTACTTTAGAATCATTGACAGAAGCGACTAGAAGTTCACCATCGCTGTAGTCTTCTACAACATCAGTTTCACCAAAATTTTCTAGTTGATTTCCCTTTTGATTCGCAGCCTCCATTTTAATCTTATTCTGTAGCTTATAGCACCCAGATTTAATGTGCCCTTTCTTCTTGTAGAAGTTACAAGTTTTACCTCTGTTTGAAGACTTTGATCTACCCTTAGATTTACTGCCAGGATTACATTCATGTGTCCTTCCACGATTATCATTAGTATTCTGATCTTGTTTCTCACGAACAATGAGACCCTTTACCTGAGAGTCGGATTTAACCACAAGATGTTTCATCTTATCATACGAGGTTAAAGAATTATAAACCTCATCAACTGTGAGAGACTCGCTGCTATATAGAATTGTGTCTCTAAAGATTGAATAAGACGAGGGCAACGAACAAAGTAAAATAAACCCTAAATTTTCCTTATCATACTGAACCTCCATGGCCTCCAAATTTGTGAAAATTTCTTTAAACATTGTTAAGTGTTTGTGTACAGACGCACCTTCCTCCAAACGATGAACATAAAGACACTGCTTCATAATGCAACTTGCTTGTTAGAGTTTTCGACATACATATTTGTTCTAGCCTCTTCCATAATGCAGCGGCTGTAGTCAACCAATTTTGCCTGAGCCCGTTTTATTTATTTGCAAATAAGTAAACCCAAATAAATAAATAAAGTTCAGGACTAAATAGTCCAAAAAAAAAGTCCATTAACAATTTTCAAAATACATAAAATAAACACCCAACCCAATTACTAAAATGACCCATGACCCAATAAGTCCAACCAATTATAATAAATTCATACCCTAAATCTAGCCCAAATCCGAAAGAGCCCAAAAAGGAAAAAAATTTCCAGCAGTCAAGAATTCCAGAAGCGCTTGGAAGGCACTGGAAGGGCACCAGAGGAACGGCCACCCATGTGAGATCCCCGGGTCATCTTCTCCGTACAACTGAGCCTGCAAAAGAAGACACCAGAAGGAGCCAGTAACAGATTCATAGCAGATGACAGCAGGAAAATAAGATTTTTTAGATTTTATTTATTTTGAAAAACTGGCTATAAAAGCTAGTGATGTAATCCACAAATTTTGACACACTCATACTGTACGCATACAGAATACAAAGAAAATTTTGAAAGAGAATTTTTAAAGGTGATCTCAAGTTTTTTTTTCCCTCTGATTAATTTCCTTGGTTGGCTAGGTTTTTTTCAGCATGTGAATCGACACCCATGAAATCCAAAATATATCAGTAATATTGAGATCTGGACGAGGGTCAAATGGAATCAAATGTTTTTAGCCTTTTTTTCGAATAAACCATGTTAGATTTAAAGTTTAAAAAAAAGAAAAAAGAAAAAATAATGGATTCAAATGTTTTACGAAAGAAAAAGAAAAAGGAAAAGGAAAGTATCTTACCACATTTTCATGGATGAGGCATGGATCTATTCATGGTGGTATACTGTGGATTGCCAAACAAAATGGTGAATCTGGCAGATGTTGAGAACCCTAGCAGTTTTAATTTTGGGGCTGTGGTTCTTTGTTTGGAATGTTGGCAACATTTGGGGAAAAAAAGATGGAAAAAGGGTTTTAAAATGCTTTAAGGATCCGCGCACTAACCTGTTGGAATACCCAGACCTGCGCCTTGCCCTTTTAAATGGTCAATTTGCGCGTTAGGTCTTTCCCTTCGCGCGGAGCCTTCAATCACATCCTGTTTATTTATTTTGTTTTTTTAATTTGACCTTCTAATTTGTGCGTTTTTTACTTTGATCCGCGGTTCAGTGCAATATTATGGGTGCGGGATATTTTCGATTTCGGTCCCTGCATGTTTATGCGCATGGCACATTGATCCTATTTTTCAATTATTTCATTTGTAAATTGTTTCTCCTATTTCAATTTTGTTTCAATTAAGTCTTTTTTTTTTTTTACAGCACATACTTTTTTTACATGCTTAATCATTGGTTGTGATATTTTGTGTTGTTTTGATAGCTGAATTTTGTAATCTTTTCTGTTTTTATTCTATTATTTTAATAATTGGTGTACTATTTGTAATATAATTCATTTTAGTTTGTGTATGCTATTAGTTTCATGATATTTTGTAATTTCTTTTGGATTCTTCCATATATTTAATGTTTATTAAGTATATTTAGTATTTATGTTTAATCTACATATGTTATTAAAGCCTTGTTGTTCTTATTATATATATAGCTTAATAATAAATTTGTATTTACTTGTTTTTTTAGTTTTAGTAAATGTATAATATATAATAAAATTAAGTTAATTTTAAAATTCATATTTTCTTTTATGTTATTTTAACATTCAATTATTTCTAAAATTTCTTCACATATATCAAATTATTTTTTTAGTACATATTATTATTTTCATAAAACTTCATGTAAATATTTTTTCCTATGTATATGTCATCTTTTAAGGTTATTTATGCGTATAGTGTGTTTCTTTTAAGAATTGTATTTTAAATCATAAAATTTACTTATTGTATACCCTTTATATGATCCTTATGTATGTATTATTTATATATGTTTCATCAATCCAAATAAATTTATTACATGTAAAATTATGTTATATATTATTTGCTTTAAAATTTTCCTTTATAAATATAGCTTTATGAATATACATCACTAAATTTATGTATTTTGTAAACATAGTTTTTTTTTACCTTTTTAGTGTGTATGATTAGATTTCTTTTTTAAAGATTCGTTGCATGTATAATTTATATATTTACTTATTTTTTTATACACATTATTAATTTCATGCCATCTTCTACGAATAATTATTCCCAAATTTATTTATATATTCATGTTTTACAAATTTACTATGTATTTATATCTTATCATGTGTCGTATTTATCTTTTATATTCTACATATTATTTAAGTTATCATGTGCATTGTAAATCTCTAAATGAATTTGTGTTTAAAATATTTTGCATATTATTCGATTCAAATGTTATGTTTTATAATACTTATTTTAAATAAATCCCTAGTTTTTATACAAGTTTGTCAACTTATAATATGTGTTAATTAATTTGTCAATTTATACTACTAAGTTCTAATTCCATTACATTTTGTACATTTTTTATGGATAATTTTGTATTATGTCATGTTAATTATTGTTGTATATCATTTTATTGATTGTTTATCATCCATGGTTAAAATTTGTCACATTTTACTTAGTAATTGTGGATTTGTTAATAGTGGCTCGTTGTGTCATATTACTTCATGTTCATAAATTCTTTCCCATGCAAATGTTTTGATACAATTTATTAAGCATTCTATTTTAAAATAGATAAACACATTTTGAGCAAGTCTCCAATTTTTTTTATCATTCAAAAAATTCTGAAATAAGGCAATATCCGATATGTGAGGAATTCGGAAAATCGTGCTCAATCATACTGGGTATAATTTTTCGGTGAACCAAATATTTGGATAACCTTTTTATAATTTTTACGAGTTTTTAAAAGTCAACAATCAATCGTATTTTTAAAGATATAAAGGATCGTATCCAATCGTACTGGGTATGATACTGCATATCTTTGAAACGAGAGATTTTTGACCGCTACTTTGAGCTATGCAAACAGCTTATAAAAAAAAATCTTACTTTGGAAAATCTTTTCTTTAAAAAAACTTTTGATATAAGGACAGCATCAAATCAATTTGGTACCAATTTTTGGGTGTAATGAGGGTGCTAACCCTTCCTCATGCGTAACCGACTCCCGAACCCGTTTTTTGATTTTACATAAACCAAATTTATTTTTCATTGAATAAAGTGTTTTAATAGGTGGTCCAATCACACCTAAATCAAGAGATTGGTGGCGACTCCACATTTTTGTTTTTCAAAGTCGATCCCCATTGTTTTCAAAAATAAAAAAGGGGTTTCGACAGCGGCGGTCTTCTCTTTCATCACATCCTGTAAAATTTCATTGGACAAATGCAGATGTAATTGTGTTAACGCCTTTCGATCCTTACGCTTCTTCTCTTCATCTGTAAATGTTGAAGGCATCTTATCTATCCCTAGCAAGGCATCCTCCAGATCCATTTGCGCAAGAACTGCTTGGATCTTAATCTGTCTCAACGCAAATCTAGTCTTGCAATCCAACAGCAAAATTTCATACTTCAAAGACGCAATTACCGTGATCGAGATAAACAACCCAAAAGCTCTGATACCAATTTGTGAAAAATAAAATAAAATAAAATAAAGAACACACAGATTTTTACGTGGAAACCCTTTCGGGAAAAAACCACGGGCAGAGGAGAAGAAAATTCACTATGTCGAATTCGAATAGTTTACAAGAGGAATAGACTATGTCTATTTATAGGCTTGTAAAGCCATATTCTAGTAAGACTGAAACACCTTATTCTAATCAATATCAAATAAATGGTATTTAATAAGGTTTAAAAAACCTTATTCTAAAAATAAAATAAAAGAAGTGTAATTCTATATGGATTCTTCTTTTATTTTATTTTACCACTGTATTTTATTTAAATAAGGATTCGGGTCACTTAATTCTAACACTATCTGTAATGGTAGAATTCATTACTATATTCTCATATCATTCCTCAAAGAATATTAACAGAAACAAAATATTTGGGCATACGCCACTTCCTATTTTTAGCGGTCCATGATTATATCTTTTATTTTCTTTATATTTGTATTCAAATCAGGAAATGCAACAAATCTAGTAGGACGGACTTCTAAATGCCTCCATTAATTCTTTATTTCATAATCACCGTCGCAAACATATGTGAATTTCAAATTAGAATCTATCTATTCATTTTGTTATGATTAGTCTCCAATTATAATAAACATAATATAATAAATAAATCATAGTAAAATATACCTGAATATCTTAAACATCATCGTTATCACCTATGTAATAATTATATAAATTTCTTTGCATAATGATTACCCATAGTGTGAAGGCCCCACTTGAAGACTGAAATAGTAGTAGCTCTAAAAGGCAATCAACAACAGCTTGAGCAACAAACTTGGAGTGATCGTATTATAAAATAAAAGAGAATCATGCTGATAACGTGTTATCAAATAAAATGACAAAAAAATAGAAGAGTAAAAGAGAGAGTGTATTTTATTGATCAATGAAATAATTACAATGCTTCTTCAAAGTCTCTATTTATAAGCATAAGAAGTATAAATAAAGTAGAGATCTAATTCTAATGGCTATTAGAATTTAAAGTAAATCAAAACTTATCTTGATTTTGATGGATTTCCACTAAATCAAATATTCATAACAAAAATTTACTTTTCATATATTTTTTTTATAAATTGTAGTATTTCTAATAATTTAAATATTATGTCAATAATGAATTTGAACACATAGATACCCAAATTTTAATCCAAAATGAACCTGGACAAATAGATATATATCTAAGTATCGGACTTGAATTTTATTTTAAATTTTTTTAAATTTTGCATTATGACAATTGACTCAATGACTATTAACGGTCATGTCAATAAAATAACGATTAATGATAGAAAGAGTTAATCAAGAGATATAATTAATAAAAATTTTAACATTCGGATATTCAATTGCGTTACTTCGAAATAATTTAGTTAAAATTTTTTTTGGGTAAATGTTCAATGTCTCTGTATCCTTCAGACTTTTAAATATTATATATTTTATGAATTTTTAGTTTGTAGGTAAACTAAAATGGTTTTTTGACTTTGTTCAAGTCAAATCGAAAGCAAAGTACATTTTCTTTTTCTCTTTCCTTCAAGGGAAATATGATTTTCATAACATTTGAAGCATAATTAATTAATTGAATCTCGTGTGTTGGTCTCATAATAAATGTGTTCATCACTTTAGATGTGATTTGAGTTCGAGTCGCGTTAGTAATATTATTGTTAAGGCTTTATCCTCCTTTTATAATTTACCAAAAAATTAATTAATTAATTAATCAATCATACAATAAAATAGTAATTAGATTTTCTAGAAAAAGACTTGATTAATTAGTCAAAATTCAAAAAATTGATCTTAAACAATTTATATTTACATAAAAAGAGGGACATATATTTATTTATTTAGTCAAAAGTCAAAGAATTTTATCTTATATAATATAAAAATTGTATGCGTGTACTCTTTTTTCTCCCAGAACATGCGTGTGCTGCTTAAGGACCGGTATTTTTTTTTTATTTCTTTGAAAAAAAAATAATAGAGGTTTTCTTTAGAAGAAAATTTTTGAGCTATTAATTAGATTTGAGTGTAATTGTGTGTAATTATATTGTGATGATATATTTAGGTAACTATTATAATTTATGAGTCTTACCGAATTGAATGTAATTGGAACACGCGGTAGCTGAGAATTGAAGTAATTATATAGATAATTATACTCAAATCTAATTCTTAGGAAGTTAGTTTCATTTTAGAGTATGTACGTAATTGATTTTAAATTTTTTTAATTATACTAATATTATATTTTTGATTAAGTTGGTATTACAAGTTTTTTTTTAAACATTAATGTCATTATAGTTTTTTATTATATCTGTTCTCTTTGATATAATGCAGTGCCTCCTCAATCCTTAAATAGGAGGATAATATGCTTCAACGCACTTGAACCTATGTCCTCCTACAGTGACAATAGTACTAATGCCAATCGAGTTAAGAGTTAATCGACTGGTATTATGAATTAATAAGACACCAATTTTGTATGTTAAATTTCAAAAAACCCAATTTAGTATAAGATGCTTGGTGATGCCTTTTTGTGGTAGGTTGATGCAGTCATAATAGATTGTGTGGTGGGTAACCTGCAAACTAAAAAGAGATTAAGAGGTGTTAGAATTAGCACTCCGAAGCACCTTCCGATGTATTTGACAATGAAAATTATAGTAGAGTAAAGGTGGCTAAGCTGAAGAATGGCCATTCCTACATACGTGTTGCAGCATAATATTTGTAAGGACTTTGGGGTTGCCCTGACTTGCCCATTTACATGCTCAAATCTAATTACTAGTTCTCCTTTGTTGATCGTAGCGCATTGTCCTTTTAGGCGGCCACTCAATTTGGTGCATGCTCTGCTGAGTTGGTGGAAATCTGTGTAGGGTCTTCTCTACGAGAGAGAAGGTTATTAGATGGTGTCGTATTCTAATTTCTTAAGCATTTACTTGGTGCTTTGGGCTCGTGACAAGTTTAAAAAATATGAAAATTTATATAAATTTTTAAAAGAATTTTAAAAAAAAATCATAAAAATTTATAAATGTAATAAAACATATTTAAAAATTTATAAAAACATATTAAAATTCTATAAAAATCATAAAATAATAAAAAATATATTGAAATTGATATAAACTTATAAAAATTATAAAAAAATATATAAAAAACTTGAATTGGACCGGATCAGTCAGTTGGACCGCTTAAATCGAAATTGATAAGGGTATCGGTTCAAAGGAAGCCGTTATACCAGTTGACTTGGAAACTGGATGGTTGAACTGATTTTGTTTTTTTTAAATATTTAATTTTTTTTATTTAATTGAATTAGACAGATCAATTGAATTGGCATATTAGTGGCCTGATTGGTTCGATTCAGAAAAGAATTGGTCAAAATATTTCATTCTGACATATGGTAATAGTTAGATGTTGAAATTTTTGTTTGATAAAAAATATTAAAAATAAAAAAATTGGTTCAACCACCCGGTTCCCAAGTCAACCAATTTAATGGCTTTCCCCAGATCGGTACCCTTGCTAATTTCAGGCTAATCGATCTAGTTCAAGTTTTTTTATGTTTTTTTATAAGTTTATATCAATTTAATATTTTTATAATTGTTAAGAAGTTTTTCTAAGAACTCTAATACATTTTTTATTTTAAATATTTTAAATACTTTTTTAAAATTTTTATATTTTATTAGAATTTTTATATTTTTATATTTTTTATATGTTTTTATAATTTTAATAAGTTTATATCAATTTTAATATTTTTTTTATTTTATATTTCTTGTGATTTTTTTTATTATTTTTTAAGATTTTTAATCATTTTTTACGAAAAATATTAGATTAAACCAAAACTTGTCATTTATCACCATCTGATTGGTCCACCAATTTATTTTAATAGTCAACTTGGTTAATGACGGAAACCCTTAACGAAGGGGCTTAATTGATTATTTTAATTAATGACAGCAGCTTAATTAAGTGCGAATTTAATACAAGAAATTTTTTTGACATATAAGAAAAAGAAAAGAAAGTGTCAATCTTTAATAGTGATGCTTGGACATGCTTCAAAATAGAACTATCTTTTATGAGTAGGGAGGAAGGGTGAGGTTGGTTCTTCCCAACATAGAATTTGAATTTGAAACCTAAAATTCTATGATTTCCTATTGAGATAAAATACATGTTCTACTATTTTAATTGGTAATACATCATTTGATTTTGAGATAAAGTAAATCATTTAATTTTTAGATAAGGTTAGGTAATATGTATTTTTTTATTATAATTATTTTATCATATGGTTTTAATAAGGTTTTCTATTTATAGATGTCAAATATTAGAAATTTATTATTATAAACTTATTTTAAGATAATTTTATAATTTATTGAAGTAATCCTAATGCGAAATGCTGATAAAGTATTTATCTTAGTCACTATTTTTATATTTTATATTTTATATTAAACATACATAAAAGATTGCAATCATTTTCCTTAAATTATGACATCCACATTCAGTGTTAAGCAATTGGAGTTGGAATATAATAATACTTTAGTTGTGAAAATTATGCTAACCTAGTATGTTTGATTAGTTAACTTTTATATCGAAGTTGAAAAGTTCATTTTTGACACATTCTTAGAAAACATAATAGAGTAGTTGATAGGATAGATAAATCCGGAAGTAGGAACTATAATGGAATACAGGTATATGAGAAGGCCCCTATCTTATTACGGGAGCGTATTAAATCTATTATACTATTATTAAATTTGGTGTTGCGAGTTAAGTCTTGCAAATGATTCAAATATCATTTTTTTAAATAAATAAATTGTATTATAAAGGGTTTTTCAATTAAGCTGGTTTACATCAACTAATAGGTGGGAACTATTCGATTTTCACGTCTCTATATATTTTTTTTGCTGTCATATTATTTTCTTTATATTTTACTTCTTTTATTTAAAAATATGAATAAATTAATCTCCATACGTTAGATCAAAGAATAACATTGTCTTGTTGTTAAAAATTTCATCCAGATCTACTATTAAAAACGGATTAAAAACTGATTCTATACTTTAGCATGAAGTACACATGACATGTCACGTGTCACTGTTTGATTATTCTATCAGCCATGTCATATTTTAGCAATACAAATGGATAATCTTTTTAATAAAAAAGACCAAGTTTACTTTTTAATTAATTTACCCAAAAGTAGAATACGAGTAACCTGTTAACTACAACATGCATTAGCATATACGTGAGCATGACTTGTGATGGAACATATATAAGCAAGATTATTGTTAATGGCTGCTATCGCCAACACTAACACACACAGTTGACATTTTTACGTAATCTTATGAATGTCAAAACGCCAAACATTTACGTTCCATATTTGAAATCTTCTAGGTCAAACTATTCGGTCTGGACCTATATCTTTTTAAATAATTTATTTAGTATAATGCCTTACAAGTTGATTACACCCAAAAAGACTTCCCTATAAATTCCTTAAATCTTCTCACTTCAACACAAAACAATTCAACAAAATTCAACATGGCAATTTCATGGCCTCTTGTTGTTTCAGTTCTTCTTTCCATTTCATCCCTTGTAACTTCAGCTTCAAATTCTGATTCAGTCCATGAAGCTTTTGTTCAATGTCTTTTAGACAATTCACATCCATCTCACCCTATTAGTGAAGCCATTTTCACACCTCAAAGCCCTTCATATGCCACAGTCTTACAATCCTACATTCGAAACCTTCGATTTAATGAGACCTACACACCCAAACCCTTCCTTATCCTCACTGCATTACACCAATCCCATATCCAAGCTGCCATTATTTGTGCCAAAAAGGGCAACATTCAAATGAAAATCCGAAGTGGTGGACATGATTATGATGGTTTATCATATGTTGCAACTGTTCCTTTCTTTGTCCTTGACATGTTCAACCTTCGATCCATTGATATAGATACGGAAACCGAGACTGTTTGGGTTCAAAGTGGAGCAATTCTTGGTGAACTTTATTATAGAATCTCTGAGTTGAGCAAAACACATGGTTTCCCGGCTGGCGTTTGTCCTACAGTGGGTGTAGGAGGTCATTTTACTGGAGGTGGCTATGGTAATATGATGAGAAAATATGGTTTAACAGTTGATAACATCGTGGATGCTTATGTCATTGATGTTAATGGTAGAATTCACGATAGAAAATCCATGGGGGAAGATCTGTTTTGGGCTATTAGAGGTGGTGGAGCAGCTAGTTTTGGTGTGGTACTTGCATATAAAATTAAGTTGGTCCATGTACCTGAAATAGTTACTGTTTTTCGGGTTGAGAAAACATTGGAAGACAATGCCACCGACATTGTTGATCAATGGCAACATGTTGCATCTAAACTCCCTAAAGAACTCTTCGTTAGGCTCGTCATTGACGTCGTAAATAGTAGTACTCGTACCGGTGGAAGTACCGTTAGGGTTTCATTCATTTCCTTGTTCTTAGGAGATTCCAAGACACTTGTTTCAATCATGAACGAGAACTTGCCTTTACTCGGTTTATCTCAATCGGATTGCATCGAAACAAGCTGGATTCGATCGGTTCTTTTTTGGACCAACATCACCATCGATAGCCCAACCGATGTTTTATTGAACCGAACCCCGTCGTTGAGTTATCTCAAAAGGAAATCAGACTACGTAAAGCAACCGATCCCGAAGACTGCATTGGAAGGTATTTGGGAAAAAATGATCGAATTACAGCCGGCGCAAATGATATTCAATCCATACGGTGGGAGAATGGCTGAGATTGAGTCCACAGCGACTCCATTTCCACACAGAGCTGGCAATTTATGGAAGATTCAATACTTAGCGAATTGGAACCAAGGTGGGGCTGAAACAGCACAGCGTTACATAGGGTTGACAAGGAAGCTTCATAGGTACATGACACCCTTCGTGTCCAAGAATCCAAGGGAGGCATTTCTTAATTATAGAGACATTGATTTGGGTGTCAATCATAATGATAGAGGAAGCTATTTGGAAGGGAGGGTTTATGGGATCAAATATTTTAAGGGTAATTTTAATAGGTTGGTCCATATTAAGACTAAGGTTGATCCTACTAATTTCTTTAGAAATGAACAAAGCATTCCCACTCTCCCCCATTAAGGGATGATAGATATCATTATTAATGCTTATTCATTAGTTAATTATTTTTAGTCGATTAAGTTTTAATTGCAGTTAGTTTTATTATTATTGTAATAATTAGGAGAATGTGAATTCAACCGTGTTGAAACACTTTTTCCTACAATTTAAAGTTTGTTAAATAAATGTTTGTATTTTTTAAAATATAATAATAAATTCAATATGTGTAATATATAAATTTTACTTTATTAGGAAGGTGATTTATGGAAACAAGAAATAAATATTTTATTTTGTTAAATACTTCATCAAATTTGTGGCAAATCCTATCTCAAATCATGAACGAAAACGACATATCATCTATCTTAACTTAAAATTTTTAATTGGGTTGGTATTTCAAATTAACAAATAGGTTTTGATCATATTTAGTTTTTTACACAATGCCAAGAACTATTCATAACTCATTTCCAACCCATAAATAATAGGATACTATGCTTCACTGCACTCGAACCCATGTCCTTTTACATTAACATTAATGCCCATATCAATTGAATTAAAACTCAATCGACTTACAATTTAATATTACAAATAAGAAAACTGATGTTTACATTTTTATTTTTTATTTTTTACAGGATTTACATGTTTACTTAGATGCTGCAATCATGCAAAATGATTGAACAAAAACGAAAAATAATTTACTCTTTGACCTGCTCAAACAAATATGGCTATATGATGCTTGGGCAGTTCGGTTGCCTTCTTCATGTGGTTAGCCGAGAGGAGTTGAATACATCAACTCCAGACTAATTCAATTAATTCCGCAATTTAATTAATCTTTTATTTATTTATTTTGTTGTAGGGTGTTAATTTTTGTAGTAGCCTCCCATTTTAGGGATTTTAATAAAATATTTAATTTGGCAAGAAAAAAATAACTTTATAAATAAAGGTGAAGGCACCATAGAAGAGTACCAAAATATAAGGTGGACTATTGGAGGCTTTCTTATATTGATTTGCCTTTCGTCTGCAACATAAATGGGAAATTTTCAGCTATGGTAGTTGTATTGTAACTTAATCTTATCCGATTGATTATTGAAGGTCATGCTCATATTATTTTCTATTTTATATACAGAGAGAAGGGAATAATATTTGGTTAAATTCTGTTATTAGTCCCTGTACTTTGTAAAAGTTATGAATTTGGTCCTTGTACTTTAATTTGATCAATTTTAGTCCTTATACTTTTCGAATTTTGAAAATTTTAGTCCTAACCCAAACAATGGTTGTTAAATCTGTTTGTTTAAATCCAATTACTAGTCCTGTGCTATATGTACAATTGTAGATTTAGTCTATATTTTTCAATTGGATCATTCTAAGTCGCAAATTTTGAGTTTTCAATCTTGTCGCAAATGACAGCCGTTAATCCATAAACCGAATTTTTAGTAAGTGATATGTGGAAATAATAAATAGACATGGCATACACATATGATAACATGTTTGGCACATTAGATTTTAGAAATAACAAAACTTAACTTAATAAATTTAACAATTATCATTTAGTGATTACTGAAACTTTAAAATTTGAAAAACACAGGACTAAAAATGACCAAATTAAAGTACAAGAACTAAATCAACAACTTTCTCAAACTACATAAACTAATATAGCAGCATTTAACCATAATATTTTGATACTTGTCTGAATGTGAGTCAAAGCTTAAGTTATCTTACTTTGTTCGGATGCATGTTGGATACGATCGTAAATTGACACAAGTGTATATGTTGATTTTTCAAAAAATATGGTGCTTTAAGGATATGCCTTCATACACATATAAGTGTACTGGTTTTCGAGAAAATATTTTATTGACCTTTCCCGCCACATTATTCATGGTCCTTTTTAATAATTTTATGATATTTCAAAAATTTGTTCATGTTATTAACACATAATTTTTGAATTTTTTTTTATCCCGAACCCTGAATATTGAACCCTAAACCCCAAACCCCAAACTTAAACCACAAAAATTATACAATATCTAAATAATAACAAAATAATAATAATAATAGCAAATAGCAGCAAAACAACAGCATAAAAGAAAGTTTAGGTTAATTCAGGTCGGGCTTGGCCAAGCCAAAAAATTCTACCCGAGGCCAATCAATTTAGAAAACGGGTCTTATTTTTTTCTAAGTCCATTTCTCAAATTTATATTTTTGTCCAAACCCTCTCAATTTTCAAGCAGATCTTCAGACTTGGACAGATAATCTAACTCGAGGTCTAATCGCAAGGCTTAGAGTTTGCTCGAAATATGGTGCTTAGAGATATAATTATTGAATCAAATTGCCATTTTGTAATCTCTAAATTTTCCCATGATAAACTCAGTATTTTAATTCGTTGAACTTTGTTTATACTCATAGATCAGCCTATAGGCTTGTCGATTCTTTTAGCTGCATGGGTTTACTTGATGCAAATGATGTTCGATTTGTTGTGGACTACCGAAACGATAGCGGATATTATTTGAATTGTTGAATGGAATTGCACTTTTCGACCATTGTTGATGAGTTGATTCTCAAGGAAATCCGGCCAAATGCTCTTATTTAACTTAGCTTGTAGCAAATTAAAGCTCTTGATGTGTCCCTATCCCTTTGTCATATCATAGAATCCGATTTCTCTTCTTTGGTTAGCTCGCTCATTCTCTACCAATACCTTTCTCAGCGGAGAACCCAATATACTTTGTTGAAATTTGTTTCAAGTGTTTGAGATTTAATCTTGAAATTTGATTCTAAGGGCCTTCCATAAATTATATATTGAAATTTGATTTTGGAAATAAGAATGACATTTAGGATCAGTTCAAGATTCAAGTCATGAAGATTTTCATATTAAAATTGTATCTTAAAGATTAAATTGGATATCATCATTCAAGATCAAGTCATAAAGGATTTTGAATAGAAATTGTATTGAACAAAATAATCTAAAAACCCTCTACTTTAAGAGTTTGATTAGAGATTGAAATGGACAACTTCATCAATTCAAAACTATGTTGTCAGGAGCAAAGTTAGGAATCGAATTTGAATTATAAATTTTGAAAGTGCTAAAATTTAAATTTATCATTGTAATAATGTAGAATTTTATAATTTTTCAAAAAATTAAACTATAAATTTTACAATTGTACTATTAATTAACTTAAAACCTTTCATTTTCTAAAAGGACTAAATGGATATTTTTAGTGGGGGAGGACTGGCCTCCTCTAGCTTTGTCCTTGTCTTGTGCAAACACTTGGATCAAGAGTAGGGTTGCCCATGGGTCAAGTCAAGTCGAGTTAAGTAAAAATTTAGGCAAGGTTTTTAGGCTCGAGTCCAGCCTAAAAAATTGGCCTAAAATTTTGTGCAAGCCCAATCTGGATAAAAATACTAAAATCAAATATACTAAAAACATTAACATAAATGGAAAAAAATTTAAAAATATATACTTAAGTAACACAAAGATTGGTGCAACTTAGCAAGCAAATACCTCTAAAATAGTATTCAAACAATAACAACAAAATGATAGCAAAACAATTGAAAAACAATAATAATAAAAAGCAACAGTTTTTTTTTTTGCAAATTCGGGCCAAGTCCGGGCAAAAAAAGATTATTCGAGATGCAGTCCGTTTAAAAAACATGCCTTATTTTTTTGTCCAAACCCTTTTTCGAGTCTATATTTTACCCAAACCCTTCCACTTTTAGAGTTGACCACTTGCTCGACCAATGAACAAGTATAATTGAGAAAGATTGTAACTTAAATGTTTCATAAAAAATAAGTATTTAACTTGGAATTTTATTATTCATATTTCACAAAAAAGGTTAAAATGATATAAACATGTAATATGCTAAAGAGTTAAATAAATAAAGTATTCTAGATTTGGCTTCATTTGGAAAATTGATCCTCTAGGCCTCTACTCTTTATATACACACCATTGTAAATTCTTTGAAAACAAAAATGAACTCTTCAAGTTCTAAATTATTCATCCTTTCAACGTCTTTCCTATTATCAATTTCATCCGTAACGTCAAATTCAGTTCTTGATAATTTCCTCCAATGTCTTCCAATACATTCCAACACTTCAAATCCAATTACAAATTCTATATACGTTCCCAACAATTCCTCCTTTCAATATTTATACGAATTGCGTGCAAATAACCTTAGAATCATATCATCTTCCACAATATCAAAACCTTTGGCTATTATAACTGCCCGACATGCCTCCCATGTCCAAGCTGCTGTCATTTGTGCCAAGATCCATAGTATCCAATTAAGAATCCGAAGTGGCGGCCATGATTACGAAGGCTTATCGTACAAATCCGACATCCCATTTGTCATCCTCGATTTATTCAATCTTCGGTCGATAAAGATCAATATCACAAGCGAGACGGCGTGGGTTCAAGCCGGGGCGACGACGGGGGAACTTTATTATAAGATAGCTGAGAAAAGTAAAGTCCATGGATTCCCATCGGGAGTTTGTACTACGCTTGGCATCGGTGGACACTTTACCGGAGGTGGATATGGGAATATGATACGAAAATACGGACTTTAATTTCAATCGATAATGTAATTGATGCTTGTTTAATCGATGTCAACGGTATGATAAATAGCCGTAAATCAATGGGAGAAGACGTGTTTTGGGCTATCCGAGGAGGTGGTGGAACTAGCTTTGGTGTTATCCTTTCATGGAAGATCAAATTGGTTCATGTTCCCCGTAAGGTCACTGTTTTCAAAGTGCAAAGGACATTGGACCAAGGAGCCACGGATATTGCATATAGTTGGCAACATATTGCACCTAAGCTGCCTAAACATTTGTTTATAAGGCTTCAACCTGAACCTATAACAATTGGCAATGGAATCAAAACAATTCGAGTTTCTTTGATTGGCCAATTCCTTGGAAGAAGTAGAAAACTTATGAATCTGATGAACGAGGATTTCCCCGAATTGGGTTTACAACAAAATGATTGTATCGAAATGAGTTGGGTCGAATCGACCCTTTTTTGGGCCGGGTTTACCAATGGGACCTCCATTGATGTATTGCTTAATCGTGTGGTGGAGAATAAAGTGTTCTTCAAGACCAAATCTGATTACTACAAAAATGTGATTCCCAAACAAGGGCTGGTGTCGTTATGGGAAATGTTGATGGACA
Organism: Gossypium hirsutum; assembly: GCF_007990345.1. Lineage (NCBI taxonomy): Eukaryota > Viridiplantae > Streptophyta > Magnoliopsida > Malvales > Malvaceae > Gossypium > Gossypium hirsutum. The sequence goes on from NC_053429.1 coordinate 124,994,653, forward strand.
TAGGGAACATTTTCGTGCAACTAAACCCTCACGGTGGACGAATGGACGAGATTTCAGAAACTGAAACGGCGGTTCATCAGAGATGTGGGTACCTTTTTAAGGTCCAATATACAGTTTACTGGTCGGAGTCCGATGGAGGGATCGGTGCAGCCAAGCGGTACGTTGAAATGTCGAGGAGATTGTACGGTGCAATGGCTCAATATGCGAGTAGTGACCCTAGGGAGGCGTTTCTTAACTATAGAGATCTTGATATTGGTTGCAATGGAAGCAATGATACGGATTTTGGTGTTGCGGAGGTTTATGGGACTAAGTATTTTAACAATAATATCATGAGATTGGCTAGTGTGAAAGCCATATTAGACCCTGAGAGTTTTTTCAAAAATGAACAAAGCATTCCGCCATTGCCATCATCTCATTGAGGTGCTTAGTTCTCACATGAACCTATAGTTGAAACGAAATTTAATTTTCTGAATTTTCTTAACTTCTTTGGCCATATGCATGAATTGACTTCTTTCCTTTTACTTTTTGTTATTGTTGCTTGAAACTAAAACCAAATTGTTGGCGCTTTGGACCACAGTAGCTAGGTTAGAAAAGTCATCGAGATTAAATTATATATTTTTATAAGAATTAAAATATAATTTTTCATTTATATTGGTTTATATTATTATGGGTTTTAAAAGAATTAAATCAAATTTCTAGCATTTGGGGGTAAACTATAATTTTATAATAGATTAACTTAGGATTTTATAAATTTTTGGATTCTAAAAAAGGAATTTTCCATTTTAGGGAGTAGGGTCTCTACTAGCCCCTCCTTTCGCCCTTGATTGTTAGGAGTGATAGTTATCAATCCCGAACATGAATTGTAAAGCAGAAAATATTTAAAAAAAACGTACTCAAAATGTTACCTTGAATTTTTTTTAAATAATATCTATTCTTTTTAACATAATACTTAGAACTATCTATGGCCTCTCCCCAACCTATAAATTGGTGGATAATGCGATTAATCGCACTCAAACCAACGTCCTCCTACATTAATAACTATGTTCATACCAATTATAAAGTTAAGACTCAATTGACTTAGCTTTTATTTCTTTAGCGTGCTTATGAATTTAATGGAGCAAACTTCATTGTTCAAGTTCTGAATTTCAAAGGATTGAGAATTTTTTCTATTGAGAATAAATGTTTTAAAGCCTTTTCAATTTTATATGTTTACAATTACAATTTCTTGCCTTAATGTTTGTATCTTGTACACATGTCTCGGATTATGAACATAACCGTTACTTTGAATTATCTATTTAACCATACAATTGAATCAGAATTTGATCAAATATATGCCCTTAATTCATATACACATCTCTCAAATTAAGAATGTAATTGATTGAATTTTCCAATTAATCCTAAAAATTACAAATAATTATTTAACCTTCTACATTCTGGTGCAAGAAATATAATTGAGAGATGAATCAATTTAAAGAAACGACAAGACTATATTAAGAAGTTCTTTCTTTGATATAAAAACTCAAATCAAAATAATTAATGCTTATTTTGTACTTCATAAAAACACAAGAATGTAGAAAGATAATAGTTCAGTTTCAGCAGCGATTGATTTAGTCGATCAAGAAATAAATTAAGCTAAGGATTGAAGAACAAATTTCATTTCGAAAATTTTATATAGGTTTCTTTTGGCATTCTTCAAATTTACCTAAATTTTATTTCATTTCGCTTGGTTGATCACTAGGTAACCACCAATTTTTTAGTGGGAATGCTTTTATATTTAAGAGGAGATTACTAAGGCATAACAATCATGTACTTCCTCAACAAAGGGAATGTTAGATTAGTACTGCGCTTGATGATAATTGGCGTCCTACCTAGCCGACCGCACGAGCAAGCCACCACTTATACTATCGGTGACATGACACTACTAGACATGAGGCTTTCCCTCTATAAAAACCCTAGGGAATGATAAAGAACGGATCTTTTGCCTTTCTGGCAACCTTAAGCTCTTATCCTTAGCACTTAGTCTCCCTTACCTTCCCAACTCCCTTTGCTTGCTTTTGCCTAACTTCGACTCTCTGTCTGTCTAGGTGAATCAACCTCTTTGTTTCCACTACCCCACTCCTATCTCTTCTTTTGTTGAATAATTGTATCACATTAGCCAAATATGAAAATTTTAAATTTTATTTTGAAATTCAATTTTTTGCTAGAGAAATTCAATATTTTAGAATGCTAGCATTTTAAAAATCTCTAAATTTTTGGAATTCCTTATCCAAATACACTATAAATGAATTCCTTATTCAAGGGTCAAGCTATGCATCCAAACTCAAAAGTCTGCTCAAAACATGAGAGGGTTAGGACAAAAGTATAATGCCAAAAAAATGGGCTTCGGCGAAAAAAAGTTAATTTAAAATATGCATCAAGCTTGAAATCCAACACTCAAAACTCGAGTTCGACTTGTTTTTGAGCTTTTATTGTAACACCCCAAAATTGGCCTATACGTTATGGCATATCTAGAGAAGCTACCATGATACTCTTTGAAAACCAAGAAATTATTTAGGCTTGTACAAATAACGTCAGATTTCAATGAAAACTATTCTGGTTTATTTTAAGTGAAAATATCCTTCTTATTTAATTTGTTAATTCTGTCGACTAAATTTATACAAAATGCTCTTGTTTGCAGCGGAACTCTTAGTTAAAATCAGTTTGCAAAGCACGAGTCGTATTTTGAAAGTCCAATGTTTTGCTGATATTGAAAATTTGATTTAAAAACAATAAACGGCTTAAAACAACAAATAGAAGTCCAAAACCAAAACAACCCCAAAATGTTCAAAACAGTCCAACAAAACTAAAACAGAGTAAACCAAATTTTAAAATAAAATAATTAACATAAAATGTTTAACCAAGCTCCCGTCGCACCGACCAGTCCTAAGTCTGGGGGTTACCTGAAAGTAAACAGACAGAGGTGAGCTTTCGAGCTTAGTGTGTAACTTATAAAAAAATAGAACCACAGGTTTAATTTCAAACATACTTTCAAATATCATTCAGACATATTTTATAACAAAAGCAGAAACAAACCATATCATATGCAGACTTACAATCCTACCCCCATCTGCTACACACCATCTCCGACCATCCCTACACACCATATAAGCTATTAAATACCCATCCAGCCCCACACACCGCTTAGTTTCAGTATGACACTTTTTATAATATTTATAGCAAAACTGTCAAATCAATAGGCGGTAATTCTCTAGAAAGAGATATACATGTGGCTGAGCCACCAGATACGGCAGATAAATTAAACTACTCACCCTTCCTCCATAAACATATTTTCCACCCCAATGCACATGCAGAACTAACATATATCATATATGTATATGAAATACATGCTTTTTATAACAAATTTAGTCCATGCTTAGCAAATAACATATCATATTTACATAATATAGATCAAACCCAGCATATAGTTTATTAGTCATGCGTAAATAACTCGTATTTAGCGCTAATAGAACATCAGAAATGAGCTTATATTAGTAACTGAACCTAAACATGTTTGGAAACGTGCAAACCGATTGAAAGACTAATATGTTGTCTATCAAGTCTAATTGGGAAGATGTTTGTCTTGGGTATCGGAGCGAATGACTCCAAAAGATAGAGACATAGATGTGACCGACTGGACTAACAGTACATTCGACTGGACCCAAGAAGAATAAATTTTGAATCTATTTATGGATTTATTCACTGGTAACGTTCATAATTTGACATACTTAAATCCTGAGCAGATGATGGATTATGTATGCATGATTCATACACTTTAATGTAATTAAAAACCTTAGTTCGAATAGATAAGGAATCAAAAGCTGGTACGTAGAGTGTATGACTTCTACAGTATGTAGCGCCATTCACAACAGTGGAATTCATAGCCTGGGACATGAGTAAATGATATCCTCTCATTGGCATTACATGATTGATGAAAATTAAATATGGTCATGGGTCGTTCATCTTTGTGATGGATGACTTGATTACTATTTAATAGTAATTGACTTTTTATGAAAGAAGATGTAATAATTACCATGAGATAAAATATGATCATATTGGGAGAACGAATAGTACCCCAAAGAGATTAAGGATATCCTATGAGGGTAACACACTTATGATAAGGTCATTGGACAAGCACAGATCGAGTTGCTTTCTTAATGATATGTGGTTGGTAAGAGTTCAGACATGATATTATAGTAGAATGACTTCGTAATTAAATGGGTTTATAATTAATAGGCAAAAATGGAGAAATGGGAAACATTTGGAGATGATTATGGTTTTTTTCCAAAATAAAAATGAAAATGGAGAAATAGAATCATTTGGAAATTAATATAGTTTTCTCCTAAATGAAAATGACCTGAGAATGAATTTATGTTTTTCGAATTAAATGAAGTTCGAAAATGGAAATAAATCATTTGATCATAATGAACAATTAAACGAAGAAATATTATATATATTTTATCATAAATTCTTTTACGATAAAGTTTTATGATTTTAACAAAACTAGAATTGGGTTAAGAAAATTATTTAATTAGAAATATATTAAAGTTTTTTAAGAAATAGAAAGACAATTATTGGGTTAGATCAAATTATAAAGTATTGGGTTAAAAACCCGAGAAATACTTATAATTGGGCCCGATATGGTGTTAAAGGGGTGAACGACAAACCCTAATAATATTAACTAGTGTTATTGCCCCCTATACTCTTGTTAGATTAGGAGTTTATTTTTCTAATTGAAATAAACTTCTACAATGCAACAAATCTTCTACCTTCTTTTCCTATAAATAGATGGTACTAATAGGGTTATTTATACAACTTTCAGATATAATTATTTTACCTGAAAATAGAGACATTTTTATTCTCTAAGAATTAAATATATTTTTCGAAATAATGATTCTATCGGTTTCTATTTGAAAAGAGAATTTTCATTTTCACATTAAATAAAGAAAAATTATTTCTAATTTTGTGTTTGATTCGAATCTTTCAAGACCCACACTCGAAATAGTTCGTGGTACAAGAATAGTAAAAAATATCATTTTGTTGAAAGTCGAGAACAACAACGATCATTCTATCTAAAAACACAAGTGTGAATTCTGTCTAGGACTTATTGCTATAAATATCAAAAACTAAATCGATATTTAAAAAAAATATTTCACTATGTAAAAAAATTATTTTCTAACCGAATTTTTTAAAGAATTAAAACTGGGAGCATATAATAGCTTGCACCAGACTGGGACGTTTTGAAAACGGGCCTACTTTTACCAAAAAGATGGTACTGGGGCTCTTTCCAAATTGGCAAAATTGGACTGAATCCAATCATCGTCGCAATCATTATTCTGACTCATCGTTCCAGGTGACATTAAATGGCCCAAAGCATTCATATTTATGGCATTTATTTCCTTTTTCGTTTCGTCGGAATTTGTCTCATTAAAAGCAACTCTCCTTCTGCCTTTGCTATTATTGCTTTTTAAAGCTCATTACTAGCAGAGCAAGTTGTTCTTGTAGCTCTCCTACTGTCATAGTTATGTCATTTGTGGTGCCTTTGGAGGTATCAACTCCATCTTTCACACTTAGAGGCTAGAGCTATTATTAAATTTGTACATAATAATATTATCATAAAGGTGTTTATATTATTATATTTTTTATTATATAAAATCTAAGAAAATACATAATTTTTTTCATCGTTTTTATTATTAAATTTAATCTAATGTTAATATCCCTTTCTTCAATGAATAAAAAAAACCACTTTTCTTGGTAAAAAAATTTATGGAGACTCGTATGTTAGAAGTTAAATTATATTTTGTTACATTTACTCAAAAATAGTCATTTTTGTTTGTCTCAAATTATATTTTAGTTACTTATGTTTGAAATGTTACGTTTTAGTCACTTACGTTATCCTGTTATGAAGTGGTCACTTTGTTGTTAAGCTCTATTACTTCCCTAACGGCAATCTTACTTGGCAGTACAAATGGGTTTTAAATTCCAACTAAGACGAGAATAGGTTTTTAATTAAATAAATTTAATTAATTAAAAATTATAAATTAATTATACCTTGAACTGGAAAAGAAAAACCATTCATCTCCGTTCTTTTAGTTTTCTTTTCCATTTTGATTGAAAAAACTATTCTCATCCTAGTTGGACATCTAAGTCGACATTTAAAACCTATTTGGACTGCCACGTAGGATTGTCGTAGGGAGGTAATGAAACTTAACGACAGAGTGACTACTTCATATCAAAGCAATAACACAAGTGACTAAAACGTAATATTTCAAACATAAGTGATGAAAATGTAATCTGAAGCCAACAAAAGTGACTATTTTTATAGTTTACCCTAAAAATTTTATCCATTTCTATTGTTAAAAGCTAGCATAATTGACAGAATAACCAGACAATTACACATAAAATACTACATATACTTCATGCTGACATATAAAAATTAATTTTTAACAGTAAAAATAAATAATTTTTTTAACAGGATAACTATTTCTTCTTTCGTTCTGATGTAGCTTACATTAATTGTGATAACTTACATTAATTAACTAGTGAGGTGGGGCAGACAAAATACTCACAAAGCCATATGGGATCCAAAGGAGACCTCAATTCCTTGACAATGGGAAGGGAACGTCAGCAATGTAGGTAAATTGAGTTATTGACTCGAGGTAGGTAGCAATTAATTAATCATTGGGAATTGGCTGGGCTGACAATAAAGCATCAATTGTACATATCTCTAGACAGCCAAAATTCAGAAATTTTGCTATATGTGTTTTTTTTTTATTCTGATACGTACAACAGAATCCCTCTGTAATATCTTAAAAGATCATATAGTATCATTTACAAAATAATAAAAATGATATGGTGATTTTTTTAAGTTAAAATATGCTACAAGTCTCTATATTTTTTTTAAATTTAAAATTTAGTTTCTTTACTTTTATTTTTATTTTTAGGTATTTAATTTCTCAACTTTTTAAATTTTAAAATCTTGATCCAATAGTTAACTTCCTTAAACAATTTTCTTCTAAATTCATTGGATTCATAATCTGAAATAAAGATATACTAACTTCAGTAACCATGCAACCAGAAAAATGATGTTGTAATGAAACCGGTTTTTTATAGAATATTGGGTTTAAATTTTTACATATGAAAAGTAGTGGGGCTAAATGATTGAAGAGTAAAGGGACTTGAAGCACAATTTAACCTTTTTTTTAATCCAATAAACACATTATATTTCGATTAAATCTAAAATTGAGTAAGGACAAATCTAAAATTAAATATTTTTTTAAGCACAAATGAATCTGCCACCTATTCTCATATCACTAAGATTTTCCCACTATCGCACTTACGTTTTTTTTTTTGTCTAATCGACATCACTTTGTGGTTTACATTAAGCGAGTGGACAATGATGTCCATGTTTATCCCTAGATTGTTTACTACAGACACACGAAAATGTCAACATTGCTATCAAGAAAGGTAGATAGGAGTTGCTTGCCTTGAGGGTTAAGTAGCTTGTTAATGCTCATGGTACGTTCTGAGTTTTGTTAATTGAGTTGGAGCAGTTCCACCTCCGTGGTTGATTGTGCCCTTAGCTACGCATGCTCTAGGTGATTAAGATATTCTAGAGTTAAAGCTTGGTCGGAGATGACATTAGCTAAACTTTCAAGCTGTTAGTGAGGGTAATGCCTTGTCACGGTAAAGCTGTGATAAGCACCGATATTTCGATATGAGATGTTTCAATAGGTATTAGAAGGGTGAACAAGAAGTTTGGTAATGGACATTAGTGAGGCTCGTGCAATGGGGTCTTCGAAAGTCATCTTTAACATCGAAAAGAGGGGTATTAGCTTCAATAGTGGGATTCATGGCACCAATTGTTTCAATCATTTGAGACAGAGATGAGATAAAGAGATTGTGCGCTAAGGGGTGCCAAAGCTTGTGCTTCAAGGTGTTGTCCGATGCTTAAGTCAGATAGAGGACACTTGTAGGCTTAGGAGAATATTTAGGCAGAGTATAAATAACACATGAGCTCATACTTGAGGATAGAGCCTCTCCTTCACCTTGTATCCTATCCAAGATTGTTAGTTCCTTCTAAGGTTTATGCTCTTGGGGATTCGTAGGGACCAATTCGTGGTCAATGGAGGCGCATGTCCGTGGTTTGTCATTACTGTGCCTTCAACCACTTTGCTGGCTTTGCCATCTCACTTGAGTCTGCTTACAAAATTGCACCTGAGTACAAATCCTTAAATGAATAATGATAATTGTTTTCTCAGATATGTTCTACCTAGAACAAGCATATCATGTATAAGAGTTTATACTTGCTAAGGTACAAATCAATTGCAATCGCATTCTCCATAAGTAGCCGCAAAAAAAGGTATTCAACTATCCTCATAAAATTAAAATAAAAATTGAGATCTTCAAAATATTTTATAGTTAGCATTATTCAATCTCTTTAAATAATGAAATTTAAATTATATTAAAAATTTTCGATTTGATTTAATGTGATTTGACTGTACACAATTATACATCATAGATTGGTCATAAATAATCTCCAAGTATCACAATACAAATCTCTTCTATGCTAGAATACTCATCCCTATTATTTAAAAACTATTTATTTATTTTCTCGAGATTTTATAATAATAATAATAAACTAAGCTCTAAATATGTATATAAAAATATCATGTCTAATGGTTTGTCGGTTGGCTGGTTTAATAAATTGCAAATGGAAATGTAAGAACACAGCAGAATAGGTAAAATTTTGTTATTAGACCATATACTTTGCATACATTGTGAATTTAGTATTTATACATTAATTTTATTAATTTTAGTTTTTATATTTTTGAATTGGTCAAATTTAGTTCTGACCAAACAACGGAAGCTAAATATGTTTAGTTAAATCTATTATTAGTCATTTATTATGTATAAAGTTGTAGATTTAGTCAATATTTTTCAATTGAATCATTCTTAGTCACTATATATTTCGATTTTCAAAATTTCAATTTCTTTTCGAGTAATCGTGAAAATAACAAACTGACATGACTTACACATGTGACAACATGTTTGCCACATCAAAATTTTGAAAATAAAAAAATTAATGAATTCAATAAGAACCATTTGGTTTGAACTATAATTTTAACATTCTAAAAGTACATGAACCAAAAATAATCAAATTAAAGTATAAAAACTAAATTTACGACTTACGGAAAGTACAAAAATTAATTGTAGAATTTAACCCTAGAGAATAGGATCTTCCGACTATGATGGCATTGAGGATCGTACTCTCACATTGAACTACACTAGATATCGGTTCAGTTTGATTCGGCTTAGATTTTTAAATTTTTTAAATTACCATCATAATTTGATTTTATTCTTAATTTTTTTCAGTCAGATTTTTATTTTTTTAGATTTATTTCTTGTTGAGCCATAAATCGAATGCCATTACTTTACTACAGAAACGTGTCATTGACAGCCTGTACAGTTTTATTTAATTTATTTTTTTGGCTATTCCAGAGGCCTACCTAATTCAGACCTTTTGTTTTCACTAAATTATTGTAATTTTTAATTATAAAAAGAAAAGAAAATCGGATTTTGAGATTAGAGGTGTTGGTAGGTTAGGTTGAGTTGAGTCTATGCGAAGTATTTAAATCAAGTTTTTAAGCCTTGTTTAGATTTGATCTGAAAAATGAGTTTATTTATTTGCTCTTAAGCCCGGCCCAATTGGAAAAAGGTAAACTCGAGCACGATTTTGCCAGCCCATATTTAATTTTTTAGATTAGTTTTTACTTAATTTTTTTTAAATATAATACACTAAATGCACTAAAAATAGCTAAAATAAAAGTTTTCTAACACATTGAAAAGTATTTATATAACACAAATAAATATAATAAATAGTTTTATTGTATTAAATATAATTTTTAAAATTTTTTATTTTGGGTTGGATTATTTATTTGAATAAGTTATTTTTTAGATTTTGGGTAATGAGTTTAATTGTTATTACATTAGTGATTTAATATAAATATAAATATATATAATTATTATTTAACATTTATAATTAATATAATGTTTTTCATAACATAATATATTTGAGCAGGGTTGGGCTGGGCTGGGCTTAGGCTAAAAAAATCTTGCCCAAGGCCCGACTCATATAGAAAACCAACCTTAAATTTTAACCAAAATCATTTTCCGATCCACATATTTTTGTCTACACCCTCTTATTTTTCGAGTGAGCCTTCGAGCCTAAACAGGTGAACAGGCCCTGAACAAGTGTAGTTGAGATAAAGTTCAATTCTAAAAAAAAAAATTTAAACCTGAGTTTGAGTCTAGCTCAAGCAAGCTCGTTTAAAAGGCTTGTTTTACTATTTAAAAAATCATAAAAAAATATTTTTACTTAACTTTAATTATATAAACAGTAAAATAGATCAAGTCGATATTGAAAATATAAACTCAAGCCTAGGTCACTGTGAGTTGGACCGGGCCACTCGACTCATGTACACATTTGCAAGTGTTCAGATCTCTTATTTTTAATAGAATTGTGAAAGAATTTGAATTCCAATCATTTGGTGATGATGATTTTTTTCGGGTATAATCAATGTATATTTATGTCCATTTTACGGTCCATGAGATTATTTTTTTTAGGACTCGTGGTTACCCCTTTCAACAATATTATCTTTAAGCTTTGAATCTAAATTTTCCTATTAAGAATGCAATATGCCTTATCACTGCTCTTAACATTTGTTAGTGATGATGATATGATTTTGTGTTCACTTTGATAATTAATTGCCGCAAATTTGATTTGAGATAACACAACCTCTATATTTGTTGAGATCAGAGGTGATGTCGGGAGGAGGGGGTTGGTAGTAGCCTTAGCCCCTCCTAAGAATGAAAACAGAATCAATTTAGTCCCATTAGAAATATTAAGATTACAAATTAATCTATATTAAAATTACACTTTAATCCTTGAAATATAAATAAAAAAATTTGTTTAATCCTTTCAAAAATGATAGAATTATATATTAATATATGATAAAATTTTATTTTAATCTCTCAAAAATTTTAGTAAATAAAATTACATTTGTATATTTTATTAAAATACAGTCTAAAATCTTACTAATTAATAGGGTAAACTATAGAATCAGTCACCTAACTATTAGCATATTTCTGTTTTGGTCACTCGACTAGGGAAAATTTCAATTTAGTCACCAACATTTTAGATGGTTTTTATTTTTGTCACTCTTCGTTAAATAGAAGTGATGATGTAGCCTTTTTCTAATTGGTATAATAACACGTTTAGTCCCTAATATTGACACATTCTATCAATTTGATCCTAATTCTAAATAATTTAATAAATTTAATCCTTCTTATTTACAAATTCTATCAATTCGATTCTCAAACACATATAATTAATTATAATTATAATTATATGTAAACAGATATAATAAATCTTGATAAATTTAAATGTAAATTTGTGATTTTAATAAAACAAAAACTCAGAACCCCCAAAAGTCAATAAATTTGTGATTTGTATAAACTTTATTCATGATCGTGCTAATAGCATTCTCGCCTAATTTTCCTATGAAACCTAACAAATAAAAAAGAGAAACGAAAAAGCTTCCTATAAGCATTTTTCAAATCATCATCTTTTGCATTATTATCAACTTGAAGAATCGTGTAATAATTTACACCTATATATCTAAGAATAAAATTTATTGAAAAACTTATCTTAATCTAATTTATTTGCATTTTATTTAGAAAATGATGTAAATTATTGGGGTCTTCGGTTGATTCGTGACACAAATGATAACATCATAAATTTGTGGATAATAATGGGTAACCCCCAATATTTTAATAATAACAACTAATATTTTAGTATTTTTGTCAATTTAGTCCAAAATGAAAATTGAAAAGTAACAAAGCAACAAAAAATGATTTATCACGTTTCATCATTATTTATTAGATTACTTTGAAAATTAATTACTTTAAAAACAAAAATTGAAAATAGAGAAAAAGGAGAAGTGTCTTTTTGTCTTTGACGCGCTAATATGACAAGTAGACAGAGACGATCAAATCATTTGAAACCAGATATTAATTTCTAATCAAATAAAGATCCCCTTGTCGCAAATAATATTTTGGGTAAATTTCAACATTACTCACTAAAGTATGACTAAGTTTTTGTTTTGGTCATTTAACTAACAAAAGTTACAATTTATTAATATTCTTTATTTTTTTTTGGTCACTGACACATTTCTAGTTTGTATAATAATAATTTTAGTCCTCGATTTTTATACTTTCTATCATTTTGACATGATTATTTATAAAATGATAAAAATTGAAATTCTTTTTTATAATTTAGAAATTTCTAAAAATTAAATAAAAGTAGATAAAAATTTCAAAAATATACAAAGTGAGAGAAAATGAGGGAAATTTTATTTTTAAAACCTCCAAATTTTCTTTCCATATTATTTGTATAGAAATATCTAATACTCATTCTTTAAAAAACTATAGAAAAAATAAAAACATTAACCAAAATTATTAGGTCTCTATTTTTTACCTATTTTGTTGCTTGACATAGCTTTTTCATTATAAGAAAAGAAAAAAATTTATAAGAAAAGAAAAAAAAATTAGAATATAATTTTTTTTTACAATCTGAGTTTTGAAAAAAAATTGAATGAATTGAAAAAATTTGTATTGAGTTTGAAAAAAAATTTTGTGGTATATTTTTTTTTGGCTAAAAATGGCATTAGTTCGATTTAACAAACCTCTATAATATTAGTTCTGGATATTTTTCAAGGGCATGGAATCAACTTGATGATAGTATTAATTTGGTTCCAAGAAACACCAAAGAAACATGTAATGATCTAACATTTTTTGGAGTGTTGTTCTATTTTTAATTTGTTATTGGATTCTATTGAATGATAATTTTCTTTATTTCCCTTACATATTAGTTCTTCAACAACATGTTCAAGATTTTATTTTTCTACAATTTTTTCATATAAAATTTTCTACTTTTAAATAATTTTGAGTTTTTTTTTTTATAATTTTTATATAGAATCAGGGTAAATTTGACATAAAGTATAAAAGCTGAGGACTAAAATTATTATACCAACTAAAAATGTGCCACTTAGCACTCGTGTGACAAAAAAAAACCAATTTTGAAAACATTAGCAACCAAATTGTAACATTTATAATTAAGTGACCAAAGCAAAAACTTACTATAATATTCTTCGGTATGGTACAATTAAGGGGGGTTAGTACTTATACACACTATGGGGACATATCCACATCAAACACGCACACATTATGTTCAAAGGGAGCTTTTTCCTTTTTTTAACATTAACGACCACCATGTTTAGGTTGGATCAAATACCACGACCTGAGGTCAAAAAGGGTAAGAATGATGTCTTTAGATTGTTGCCCAGAATGAGTGTGTTGCATTTAAGGTTGTGCTTAAATGTGAGCATGATTGGAGATATATAGATGAGAATAAGGTCTTGGGGACCCAATAGGTGGACGACCATGTTGTCAGCTCCACAATTGATTCCTAGTGCAATGACACGACGACGGAGGATATGAAAATTGAGTAGTTTGGAATAAGAGTTATTAGTGTCGATAGTTGTGGGCAAAGACGGAGCCCAACGCTTGGCAAACATGGTGAGAACTAAGGAACAAGGCTAGAAGTATAATAAATAAATTATTATTTATAAAATAAAATTAAAAATAAGAAAGAGTTGAATTTGGTTTAAGTCTTGTTTGTGGTTTTTTAAAATAGTTTATTTATAAAATTATCATTTTAATAAATATATCATGTTAGAAAAAGAGGAAAATAGATTTTCATTTATTTATAATTTTGTATGCATTTTTAAAAAATCTTATTTTTATCAAAGAATGAAGTTTTATTTTTTTTAATTTTAAAACTTTAAAATTAAGATTAAGTTGACATAATATGTAAAGTTGAGGGTTAAATTTATTGATTTTTTAGAATTAAGACCAAATTGATAAAACATGTAAATATTAAAACACTAAATTTGTTATTATGCTAATGAAAAAAGAGTCACGTCAACACTCCAATAATGATCAAAATATTAAAATTTAATAATATTAGTAATTAAAATAGGAATTTTTGAACTTGTATGACCAAAATAAAAATTGGTGATTATTTACACAGTTTACCCATTATAATTGAAGTTTTGATTTTTTTAGCTTTTAATATTTTGATTATTTTATTCAGAAAAGGACAAAAAATAATGGGGAGGCTTTCATTGTTAAGTGGAGGGGGGAGTTTGATAAGATAGAAAAAGAAAATTAAATTAGGGGTATGGTTTCAAGGAAAAAAAGTAAGTAAGTAAAAAGAGGGGAGTCTCTTTTGAAAGTAAATTCGGATTAAGTTTTAGTTCAAATGATATAATTGTTATTACATTAAGAAGGAGAATGAGGGTTTCAGTATGTTTTTCTTCTTTTATTTAAGGGTCGAAAAAGTTTTAGTTCAATTAGTACTGTTGTTATTATAGAAACAAGGAGGCATGTTTTTCTTCGATTCAAGGGTTGAAAATGTCTTAGTTCGGTTGGTACTAGAGGACATGGATTTGAGCATTTTTTTCTTTAATTTAAAGATTAAAAGAGAGATTATGAGAAATTTTATCATACACGTATACATGTGAAAATCACATATTTAGAACAAATAAATGTGTTAAAAAATAACCTACAATAAAAAATGAAACGTATGATTTGAAACTAATTAATAATATCACATGAGATATGTACGATATTACAATAAAAAAAGATTAAATTGTGACTAAAATGAAATTTAAAAATAAAAATACATCAAATTAAAAATACTACATGAATACAATTATTTGAACCAGTTTTCTCTATATTTAAAATATTTTTATTTCATTTGATAAAATTTTAATAATTTATTTAATTGAAACGAAAAAATCGATCAAACTATGAGCTCGACACCCAATTGGTTCGACTATCGGTGTGGTTCTGAAAACTTTGATCAAAATCACAAAGCCAAAATGATCACACTTGTAGAAAAAGCCCGATGAGAGGAAGAAGAAAGAAAAATATATATATATATATAAGTAATGCAAAAAATGATATATTTTGTCTTTTTTTGTCGCATGTCAAATTTTTTAATAGATTTAATGGTTTGTCAAACAATTGAACTAGCAACGTGCCAACTTAGGAAAACAAATAGTTTAGGTACCAATTGTGACCACAAAAATGTTTACATACCAAAATGATAAAAACATAATAGTTTAGGTATCAATTTGTAGGTTAAGTATTTTTCTTTGGCATTATAACTTATTTAGATCTTTAACTTTACAGAAAAAATCATTTTAGTCCTCTATTTAATTTTTCGTCTTTTTTAACCTTTAAACTTGTGCTTTTGTTAAATTAGCCCAAAACGAATGATAAAAAAGTTAAATAGCAGTTAACTTTGCTGACATGGTATCTACATGTCAATTCAAATGCATGTGATGTTAACAATTAATTAATTTTTTAAAAATTCAAAAAAATGGTAAAAATTTCTAAAAAATAAAAAAATAATTAAAATCATTTTAAAATTTTTGTAAAAAAACAAATATTATAATTTTTTTAAAATTTTAAAAATATAAAAAATACATTTTTGTTCTTTTTTTTTTCTCGTTTCCTTTCTTTCCTACATTCTTTATTTTTTTTTTCTTTTTACTTTCTCTTCTTTCCATCTTTCTCTCTTCTTTCTTTAGCCATTCGGCCTCCACTGATCATAAGCCTCTAAAGTGATGCTCCTTGTCCTCCACTCATGTTTTCCGGTTTAGATTTCCTCAAACCCAAACCAAAATCTTCAAAAAAATCGAATAAAAAGAAACTTGATCCGTCGTCAGATCGGTCTCATTTTCTAGTATGATGCTCTTCACCATCCAAGGAAGATTTTCCTCAATGGGATCGTCAATTGGTCATCTCAAACCAATCCAAAACGGTTGTGTTCTCTCCTTTTCTTCTTTTGCAAAATCTTTGGTTAGTCTCGATTAGGGCTAACTCATGTTTGGGGTTGTGTTTTATGGCTCGAGGATGGGGTGGGTTTTGGTTAGTCTCTATAATGCTTTTCAATTTATTGATTTCTATATTCACTTGCCGGTGGTTATGTGCTTGTTTTCTGCATGAAAGGTATCCAAGAGAAATGGAGAAGTTCAAGATGAGGATTTGAAGAAGGAGCCATGAGTTTTTCAAGTTGATCTTCATATATTCTTGTATTTGTTGTTCATCACTAATTTATATCATATTGGTTATTATGTAAAAAAAAATGTTGAAAAAATTCAATCAACTGAAAACTCACAATTGGAAACTACTAGATAGAATTTTTCTTTAAATAGCAGGGGCGAATATGGGGTGGCAGGGCCCGGACCCCCTAAAATAGAAAATTTTCTATTTAAACCCTCTAAAATTTTTAAAAATTTAAATTAGTAAAAATAAAATTGTACTTTGACCCCTTAAAAATGATAAAATTTTAATTTAATCGTTTAAAAATTATAAATATATAAGATATTCAAATGATGAAATTACATTTTTACTATTGTAAAAATTACAATTTAATTTTAGCCCCTAACAAAAGTTTTTGCCTTCACCTCTGTTAAATAGTGTAGAAAATGATAAGTAGAGAGGATTTATTTATCACTTAATAAAGAATAAATTCAATTTTACTTTATTTCATTAAAGATTATATTATGTTTTATCAAATAATATAATCAATAATATACCAAATAAATTTTATAACTTAAATTTAAAATTGTATTTTTCTGTACTTATTTCTTTCATCACATAATTTTTTAGTTTATCAGCCTAACTCAAACTTTAACTATGGTTTGAATTTTTTTATTGTTAAGACTCAATCTGTATAGATATTATTGTCAACACAAGATAACGTGAATTTAAGTGTGCTAAAATATATTATGAGTAGATAAATTTTAATTTTCCATGTGTTTTATTGAAAAAATTACAGCTTCCGATAGAAATATCAGAGAAAAAAAGAACCCTTATTTCCATAAGAAAGAAATTTTAATTGCAGGAGCATTAGAAGCTCATTGGAACTTTACTTACCTACTACTTAACAATACCTTACATAAGAGTTATCAGTATGGCAGAGATTCCCTCTTATAAATATTGCCCTTTCATCTCTCCCTCCTTTCTCTTCACTTCAGTTAACAGTTCCTTTCAGTACCCTGTTTTCCCAGAAAAAGTTTCCTGGGTTTGGCTCTTGATCCAACCCATAAGTCTCTAGGGTTGGTACTGCTTTTTCATGTCTCTTTCATCTATTTCAAGTTCTGGGTAACTTTCTTTTTTCTTTTTTTACTGAATCATGGGATTTAATGTGTTTGTTGACAGTTTCAAAGATATGGCTGGAAAGGAGTTCACTGTTGATCTGAACAAACCCCTTATCTTCCAGGTTTTTTTTTTTTTCTTTTTACAACTTTCGGTTTTGCTTTTCTCATATTTTGGTACAAACATGATGACAAAGGAAACATAAGCTAATAGCATCTTCACATGTTGATTATAAACTGGTAATGGCAGGTTGGTCACCTTGGAGAAGCTTACCAGGAATGGGTTCATACACCTATTGTGACAGATGAAAGTCCTCGCTTTTTCAAGAGTGATTTGATGGAGGTGTTTTTACCAATCTTTCCCCTTTGAAATACAGTAGATTATCTTGTAATAGGAGTAAAGTTGCTTCTTCTTTTTTCCTCTCTCTAAGCAAGTTAAGAGTAAACTAGTTCTTTTTTAGACATGCAAGCCATTTGATTATTTTTTCAGATACACCAGTTTAAAAAAAATTAATTCATTCTTTAATTTAATGTATAAAAATTAATTTATTTTATATTTTTCAATAAAAAATGCAAAATGTAATTTGACAAGAGCCTCCATAATACTTTCACTCTTAAAATACTTGATGATTGCATTACCCAAATTTAGCTGGGTTTATTTTGGTTATTTCCGAGTTTAGTCATAGTTTGTGAATTGTGGTTGAAACAGATCCTGACTCGGACAGTGTGGTGGGTAGTACCATTGATATGGGTGCCGGTTGCAATGTGGTTCATCTCAATCTCTTACACAATGGGTCATACACTTCCCCTAGTTGTTTTAATGTCTGTTGTTGGAAGTTTCATTTGGACATTCTTGGAATACTGTTTCCACCGATTCCTTTTCCACATTGAAACAAAGAGTTACTGGTTAGTGTCTTTTTTTTTTTCCTCTTGGACGGACTTATAAAGCACATACACATGCATACATATTTTATGAGAGGGTGTAGTAATTCATTGACAACATTGGTGAAGGGCAAACACTTTTCACTATCTAATCCATGGCTGCCACCATAAGCACCCTATGGATGGGCTAAGGCTTGTGATTCCACCTGCAGAAGCTGCTATACTAGCTATAATGGTATGTATATATATATATATATATGCATTACTTTAATTTTTGTTTCCTTTTCATATATGGGTTGATTAAGAAAAATTATTAATTTTTAGAAATATTTATGAAAAAATCTTTGAAATTTTGTCTAATAATATTTAAAAGCAATAATATAAAGTTAATTTTGTCAAAATAAGTCTCAAAATTTAAAACCAAAAATTAATATAAAAAAATCGAAAATGGAACCGAGTGAATTCAGAAATTCTAAAAATCCAACCGAATCATCCCTACATACATTGCATGGTGTTTAGGGCTCTCACCTCTATAATTAGTAATTTAAAATTTTAAAAAAAACTTTTAATTGAGTTGGTGTCACGAGTCAACTAGACACTATCTCTGTTGATAATTTATTAAAATGTTAATATTGTCTACACTAAATTGGACAAGTGGGGGTACCGATTTAATAAGAGGTATAAATTCGGTTGATTCTTGAATTGGTTGAGTCGAGTTAAAAAAATCAGTTGAACTAGTTTTTAGTATATTTTTTTACTTTTATTTAATTTTTTAATAATTTATTTATCTAAAATCTTTTGAACTGATTGGATTAAAAATCAATTGTCTAACCAATTCGATCACGGTATAGTTTCAAAAACATTACAAAATATTTCTTTTTATATATGTAAAATAATAAATATTAATATGAATATATTTTTATCTTTTTATATTTTTCAATAAAATAAAATTGCGATGAAATTCAAACTTTTAACTTAATAATTTCAACTAAAAATTAAATTTTTTTTATAAATATATTTTACCAACAAATATAATTTAAAAATAATGAAATTCAAAAACAAGTTGGTCCCATGTTAATTTTGACGTTGAAAACATCGGGATAAGTAAAGTTTGATAAAATATTAGTTATTTCTTCACGTGTCAAGTAGTTATAAAAATTATATAGTAAAAAATTTGACGGTGAAATTTATATTTCCAGCTAATAAAAGGGAATCCGTGGCCCAAAATAGTGGCCAACTTTTTAAGGGTCCAAGAGAAAAAAGAAATTTAAAGTTTCAAAAGATAATTTAAGTTGTAATGATTGAGACTTTTAGGTTTAAATATTAGTTGAATTATCATCACTGACAGTTTTCGTTAAAATTTGCCACTATATTTATTTTTTACGTTTCAAGGGTGAAGTTAGAAAGTTTTTCTAGAAAATTGAAATTAAATTATAATTTTATCATTTTAATAATATATAATTTTAGAATTTTTAAAAGATTAAATAGAAAATTTTTCATTTTAGGGGGCCGGGAGTTTGCCAGCTCCCCTAGCTATGCTCTTGTCATGTTCTATTAAGACAACTTAATTAATGTGTCAAATTGGTAAATTGATAGTAAATACAAATAATGCTAATTGTAGGATTGTGATTATTAAATCATAAAAGTAAGAATACTTCATTTTCAAAACTTTAAAATATATGGATGAAATTTCAAATTTTGATGAGACTTAATATGTTTGTCCCAGTTTTGGAACTTGTATGGGATTTTATTCACTGTCTCCACAAGACCTGCATTATTTGGAGGTGGACTGATTGGATATGTGATATATGATATGATACATTACTATGTGCACCATGGCCAGCCTACCAAACAATCTATCAAAAAACTTAAGGTATGAGACTCCTTTTGAATTGCTAATTTATCCTTCCTCAATCATTATCTATAAAAATTCAATTAAATTTTTGTTATGTTTTTTTTTCACTTAAATTTGAGGTTTAATTTTTTATTTGACATAATTTAGTTTTCTATGTTTATAATGATATTATTTAATTCAAATAGTTAGTATTGTTGATTATTTTGACTAAAATGTTAATGTATTTTTTTTTCTTAAAAATTCTCCTTTCAAATTATTTTTTGTGCTGGAAAACGCGTTTTTAAGAAATCTACATTAGCATTGTAGTTAGAATATATAATAATTTTAACCATTTGAACTAACTAAATAAAAGTAAAGGGAATAGGGATTAAATCCCAAATTTGAGTATAGTGAAAGGATCAAAAATGTATTAATATATTATTTGGTACTCAAATTTAGTTTTAATATTCAATTTTGGTATTTGAGTTTGACTTTAATATTTAAATTGATACTTAATTTTTTTCTTTATCCCAATTAAACATTTAAGTTTAATTTAAATGTTTAATTTGATACGCAAAATTTTCTTTTGATCTCAAGTACGTACCTAAATATTTTTTCACTAAAGCGCATGCGTCAAATATTCATTAGTTGATGTTTTATTTTCACATAGAAATTAAAATCAGATACCCAGAAACAGATTTTATAAGAGGCTAAACAAATAGATGCTTGGTTTGATTGCAGAAATATCACTTGAACCATCACTTTAGGATTCAAAACAAGGGCTTTGGCATAACTACAACATTGTGGGACAGAGTTTTTGGAACCCTTCCAAAGACCAAAGCAGACAAGAAAAGTGGATAGATGATGATGATAAAGCTCACAAGCATTACATGATTGCACCCTGTGATGGCCTTGTCAATGTTTAAATAATGATTTTGTCCCCTTTACTTTTATGTTGCTCAATAATGGTGGTTGGGATTGTGAGGGATGAGCTTAGCTTAGCATCTCACTTCATGTCTCCTGTTGTACTGGGTTTTCCCTATAAATAGATGAAATGAACAGCGTAGTTGTAATGGTTTATAAAACTTTACGAAGGTAATAAATTTTATAAACTTTTAAAAAATATTTTTTAAATAATTTAATCATATTTTTATTTAATTTTAAGAATTATATTAATTAATTTTTTAATTTATCAAACAATATTGAATTTATCGAATGAGTTTTTCACCTTATATATCATAATTAATTTTAAATACAATTAATTTCATGATATTCAAGAAAACATGAAAAATTTTCAGTTCAAATAATAGATTTTTCATGCATTTCAGTCTAATTTATAATAAAAAATCAAGTGAATATTGATATGTTAGTACAAAACACATAAAAATTAAATTAGATATTTCTTGAAAAGAAATAATAATAATAATAATATAATTTATAACTTGATATATGACGTTTAAGAAGCCCTTATTTGAGCATTTTCAAAAATATTTGGCCCTTATTTAAACACTTTTAAAAAGGTTTATCTTTCATTTGAACACTATAGTAAAAGTTAAGCCCTTATACGACATTTTGAAAAATTTAACATTTATGTGAGTAACCCCTAAAAGATTGGACCTAATTTGAACATTTAATCGTTAATACTCAAAATCATATATGTGGCTCCACCATTGTTTGTATGTGTCACATCCTAAAAATCTGGTTAGAAAAATCAGATTTGTGAAAATCAAAAGTGGTCACGCCTCGATTTATAATGTTATCTTTGTGTGTTGTAAATAAACTGAGGGTTTGAAACGGGTACCGAAATTAGGGTCATAAGTAATCAATTAAAGTATTAAAATGATATAATCATGTATTATTATATTAATTAATCTAAAACAAAACTTGATTACTAGGTTTAATTTAAAAACAGTGTGTTTTAATTGAGTTAGGACCTAATTGGAAAAGGGGTAAAATAAATTAAAATATTAATAATGAGACTTGACTGTAACGACCTGAAAGTGAGAGGTGTTGAAAAATATATTTCGAGGATTCCGCTTCAGTGAACTACGCTAAAAAATATCGTTAATATATTTTAGGACTTACTATAAGAGTGAATTAAATGTCAATTAGAAATTTGTGTAAAAAGAGATTAAATTAAATAAGAAACAAAAATAGGAACTTCTACTAATTTTTTTTATATATAGAACTAGTTAAAGGGAATTACTAAATAAATAAACCACATTGAATATACATATAAATTAGTGGATGGTTTCAATCTACTTTATTAGTATATTATGAATATAATATATAAGGAAAGAAATAAAGTTAAGAAAAATAGAATAATAATAATAAGAAATAAGAGATATAGTTGGTGAAAAGGAGATATGGGCGGAGAGAAAAATCATTTTCTTCCTTAGATGCCGAAATATAGAAGAAGAAAAAAAGGGGGGGGGGAGCCATTCGGCCATGGAGAAATTGCATGAGTAAAATTTGATTATTTTTACATGAAATTCATGTTTTTGAAGAAATAATGCGATGAATTAGTTTACTCATGTTAAAATTTAGAGAATGAATGGAACTTTTGAGAGTTGCCATGGGGTTTGATGTTATTTTGTTGAATATTAAATGTTTTTGATATGATGATTTGAGTATAAATTTTGTAGACTAAATTGGTTATATTAAGTGGTGATTTTATTGATAATAATTCTTAGGGACTAAAATGTTGTTAAGTCAAAATAAAGTTTGAATTGTAAATTTTGTGAGATATAGGGATTATTTTAGTAGACTATTCTTATGCCGGAAAATTTAGGACTTATTTGCTAAGTCCATTATGTATATAAAGTATGTTGTGATATGAAATTGTTTAACAATAACTAGAAACGAGTAGAATGTTATAATATAAATTTGATTAATATTAGTAGAAACAAGAATGGTATTAATTGCGTTAAATTGTTAAAAATAGATCATGAGAAGAATAGAGCGAGTATCAACCTAGGAAAGGAAAAGACCACTGAGTAGATATCCATCGTATTTTGGTAAGTTCATTGACTCGAACTTAATTTTTACTTCTAATTACTATTTAAATTGAGTATTGGTAAATTTGTTTTTGATACAAAATGTATACATATTATTGAATTAAGGTAAGGAAAAAATAAATGAGGAATTTGTGGAAGTAAACAATTGTATAATTGTCAAAATGTTCGACTAGCGCTGGGCTCAATCTTTTTCAGCTTGTCTGACTAGTGCTGGGCACACAACCGTCGGTTAATTCGACTAGCACTGGGCGCAAACACCGTTGGTTTATCCTACTAGAGCTGGGCTCATAATAATTATCGTCAGTTAATTCGATCAGCACTGGATACAAATATTGTTGGTCTATCCAACTAGAGCTGGGCTCACATTTATTGGTGTCGGTTAATCCGACTAGCGATGGGCACAACCTTTTCTGTGGTTTACCTCTAGGCACTAGGTGCCACATTGTTAACTGATCTACAATAAAGTACTTGAATTTTTGAGAAAATTGAAATCGTACTTGACTATGTTAGAACTTCAGCTAATAAATGATAAGTTGATTTATATGTTGTAGGTTAGATAAATAGTAGATTGGACTCGGCGTCCTAGAGGAATCCCATACTCAATGTTGGTGACGTATTCTTTTTGTATTTTGGCATGTACTTAGAATGCAAATTAAATGTAGTCGCTTTTTTGTATTGAGCTTAGATGACATGATTCTTTTAGTAAGTCTTAATAGTTGTAAATACATGTTTAAAGTTTGATGTTATATTAAAAGGAATGTTGGTTTAAATAAATTGATTATCTTGGTAATTGCTTGGTAGGTGTGTGTACTTAAAATTATTGAAATGGTACATTAGGTTTAGAATATTTAAGCAAATATGTGATAAAATGAGTAAGTTGAATGTTGAATAAATGTCATGACATATCATGCATAAAATTTGGTATTAGTATTGAGTTGAGAGTTATGAGTTTGCTTGTGAATGTGCTTGGGTGATGTTGTAGGTGAAAGACCAACTAGGGTGAGAAAAGTGGCCTAAAATGGCCTATTTTTTGTCTACATGGGCAGAGACATGGGCGTGTGTCTCAATCATGTGTGATACACGACCATGCGCACGGGTGTGTGGTTTGGCCATATGTCTCCTGCACCTAATTTTCAAAAAAATTAAATTATCCACAAGGCCTAGCACACGGGCGTGTTGCTGGCCGTGTGACTCAAGTCAGAGAGTTACACGGGTAAGGACACGGGCTGGGACACAACCGTGTGCCTCATTTCAAACGGCCACACGGCCTGGGACACTAGCATGTTATTTGGCCATGTGTCTCAAACGGCCTGGCCACACGGGCGTGTGTCTCCTGTTTCTTTGAAAAATTTATATGTTTTTCAGAAAATTTCTTGAGTACCCGGTATAGCCCCCAACTAATTTTAATAATTATTTTAGGCCTTGAGGGCTCGTATTAGAGACCATATAAATGATTAGTAATGGTTTTTGAATCAATTGAGAAATGTGTGATATAGTCGTTAAGAGCACCAACAATATCATATTTCCTACAAAATAATGAAAAATAATAGAAAGGGGAAGTAGGGTCGAATCCTCAGGGACCGGACTGCACGAATGCTTGTTTCTCGAAATCCTGGGCAGAATCGTGCCCAAGAAAACCTGCGTTCCTGACAAAAATAAAAAGAACAAAATTAAAAGTTTTGATCTAGAAAAATAAAATAAAAATAAAATTGAAAGTTGAATTGAAATTGCGAAATTAAATAAATTGCGAAAATTAAAATGGAGAATATAAAAGTAAATAGAATTTGGGAAAAGAGAGAGTTTTTTATGTGGCGAGATTCCAGCCTCCTGTTGTCTCGATCCGCCTTGGGTCCAATCCTTGGCTTTTAAGTGATTTTTCTCAAGTAGAATAAGCCAGTTATAGTGGAAGAGGACGCCTACGACCACCAGCTCCAAGAATTTAGACTTAAGATTTGGGAGAACCTGACTCTAGCTAATAATCGCTTTTGTGGAACTATCTTCTGCTAGATCATCACTTCCCAATGGCGAATACCACGCCATTTTGTCTCTTGGACTCGTCAACCTTTGACGTAGAAAGCTAATGAACCGACTGCACAATCTTCCCAAAATGTACAAAGCGGCCGTTCCTTGCCCAAGTTGAAAAGATCACCTATTAAGGGACATGGACGGAAGTGTCAGCCCCAGAATGTTGAGAAGCGATGAATACCCTGTTGAGAAGGCTAGGCACGGATTCTAAGCCTCATGAACCTTTTTGGGGAATTTTGACAACCTTCGGCTATATTAGATTTAGTGGCTCATGATTTTTGAGGAAAATCAAATAAAAATAATGGAAAGAGAATTTTTATTGAAAGAAAATATGGAAAGAACAAAAAGACTAGATTTATGGGGGAGAGAGTGTTTACAGTAAAAGATGGACCAAATTTGTGTCACTTCATCCCCTATTTATAATACTAAGAAACCTAGCCTATTCCTAATTAAAATTTAAAAGATAAATACAAATAAATAAAGATAATTAAAGATAAATAAAAATAAATCCTAAATTTAAATCTAAATGATTATCCTTAATAATTATAATAAAGCATTAAATAGAGTCTTGTGCTATAAAATCTCTTCTTTTGCACTTTTGCCCTTATGTCTTCCATACTTGCATTTTTGGCACCACCTTTTTCCCTATGTTGCATGTTGGCTCACTTTATCTCCAAATTCACGCTTTTTGCCCACAAATTTACTTTTGCCTTCAATTTAGACCCTAAAAGATAAAAGACCATAAAATAACTCAAATTAGTAGGATCATACTCAAAATAAACATGTAATTAGAACATAAAAATATGACGTTCTAGAGTTTTATCAAATTCCCCCTACTTAGCTCATGCTTGCCCTCAAGTATGGCTCCTATCCACTGTGAAAATTAAATCCTGCCATGAAAGAAATACTACTCCAAAGTTTTATAAAATTTAGTCAAAATGCATATGAAAAATAAAGAGAACCCTTATCTTGCTTTAAGTAAAATTCAAAAAGTATTCCAATTAACTTACACAAAAATTAAGATCGACTTGGATTATTTCATGAAAATTAGGTAATTTACCAAACCTATCAAGATACCCTATTTGTTTCTACCTTTAGTCCCCACACTTTATTAATATGTTTTTTTTAATTTAATTTTATTTATTTATTTTAACTTAAGAATATATTGAACCTTTTGACGCGAAGAGATATGACAGCCAAGCACCCCACCTCGATTACTCAACCCAACATACTCCTAATTTTATTTTTCTTAAGAACATATCAAACCTTTTGACGCGAAGAGAGATGACAGCCAAGCACCTCACCCCGGTTACTTAGCCCAACATATTCTTAAAAATTAATTCTGATTAGCGAAGTTTTACCTAACATGTCACACAACCTTTTGATGCGAAATAGGATGACAACCCAAGCACCCTACCCCGGTTACTCAGCTAGTCACGTCTTAAGCTGTACTCATAACCACGGAAACATTATTATTTTTAAACGAAATTTTAATTTTGGAGGACTTAGAAGCAACAATCAAGTGTCAAAAAATAAGTTTCAGTGACCACCTTAATAGTCATGACCATATTTTAAACATACAATTGTATTAAGTGTCTTTTTTTCATTTAAACTTAATTAAACTTACTAAAAGCAAAATAGTGTTAACTCTATTAATCATAATTATTTTAACTAAAAGAAATAAAACAGTGAAGATGAAATTTATCAAGCAAAATCATAATTAACTTAGTAGATAAGAATCATGCATGGAGGTCAAACAGTGGCCAAGTCATGGTCAAATTCTTGGGCATGAAAAGAGGCAGAATATTCTTAAAAAATAAATATGGGCAGAAACGATCATAAGGTAGTAGCAACAGTAACACAACAGTAAAAGCAGCAGATAAAATGACAAAAAAATGAGGAATGCCTCGCCCTACTTAAAACACATTGTCTTTGATGTGAAAAATAATATTAATAAATATGATGAAAAGAAAGAGTTTAAAACACTCCCCATGTCGTCACTATCGTTTATGCAAAGATGCAAGGAGGAGAAGGTTTGGCATCGCGTAGAGGAGAAGAGGGAGGGGAAGACATTCATCGGCTAAGTTAATGTGTTAGTGCACCAGGAATTGACGCCAGCAGCTGTTCACGGTGAAAGATGGTTCGATGGAGGTTCGACTTCGGGTTCTTACCATGGTGTTGGAGAAATTAGCAGTGGATGGGTTAGAAGGAAGGTGAGGCGGCTGGTGGGAGTTTGGGTGAAAAATGGGATAAGTTTTTAGGGTTTGGAGGTGTATAGGTGAAGTGTTTGGCTGAAGGGTTGATGTTAGGTTGCAGGTTGTGGGTAGTCAGGAGTAGGGATGCGCTATTCTTGGTTGGAATAGGGATAGGATAAAGGCTATTTCATGCCAATTTTTTTAGTTTTTCTTCTTTTCCTCCTTATTTTCGCGCCGGTGTACCTAGATAAAAGAAAAGAAATTAATTATCACCCAAACAAAATAAAGTAATAAATAATATAATAAAGTAAAGTAATGAATAAATAATAAAATAAATAAAATAAAATAAAAATAAAGAAAAATAAAAATTGGGTTGCCTCTCAATAAGCACTTGTTTAACGTCGCTAGCTTAACACCTCAACTAGTATTGAGGCTGTTCCAGCTGAATTCTTTCGTTCGTATGGGTTTGGAAATTCTCCTTTTTTATCACATCTACAATATTTGGGTTAAATCATCCTTGCACCTCTTTCCTTGGTTTCATATTTTCTTCCAAGGGGTTGATCCCTTTTAAGTCGGCAATAGTCTCATCATTTTCCAAAAATGTAAATTTGATATGCTCGGGAAGTGGTTTTAGTTTCATATCTGGTGCCTGCACAACAGAAGGTAGAAGTTTAGTATGCATAGGAGCCAATAATTTATTAACAGATTCAAAGTCATCAAACATCATTTTAGATTTATCTCCATAATATGGCTCAAAAGTTTTTTCTACTGTTGAGTCAATTATGTCAACACGGTTTACATCCAAGACTTCACTTGGGTGACAAATAGTGTCATAAAAGTTAAACTTCATGATCTCCCCGTCAAACTCCGTCGTGAAGGTTCCGCTTCGTACGTCAATCTTAGTATTTGCAGTACTAAGGAAAGGTCGCCCAACAAGATGTCTGAAGACCTAGGAGCTTTATCCTCCTCAATTTTTATCACATAAAAATCTGTAGGGAAGATAAGCCAATTTACTTTGACTAATACGTCCTTGAAGACTCTTTCGGGATGCACAATGGACCTATCTACCAACTGAATGATAACACATGTCTTTGTTAAAACACCCGCGTTAAGTGATTCATAAATAGAAAAAGGCATGACATTTATGGAGGCCCCTAGATCACAGATAGCCTTCTTAATTCCTAAATGGCCTATTTTGCATGGTATTGCAAACATGCCCCTATATTTACATTTCGCTGGCATTTTTCGCTGTAACACTGCAGATACATTCTCACCAACACTTACCTTTTCATTACTTGTTAATTTTCGTTTGTTGGTGCAGAGTTCTTTAAGGAATTTGGCATATCGCGGAATCTGTCTGATAGCATTCAACAGTGGTATGTTGATCTCGACATTTCTAAATGTTTCGAGGATCTCCTTGTCTTCTTTACCCTTTTGAGTTTAATTTAATCGTCCTGAAAATGAAGGTTGAATTTTCGGCAATAAGGGTTTCTCTTGGACCTATTCGTCACTTTCGGGATTTTATTGGGCAATTTTTTGGCCAAGATTCCTACCAGGAATTGGTTCTAGTACCTTTCCACTTCGCAACGTCATTGCATTTGCGTGTTGTCTCAGGTTCGGTTCTGTTTGTGACGGCAGCTTACTTTGAGAACTCATTTTCTCAATTGATGTGGTCAATTCTCTTATAGATGCCTTATTTCTTTTTCTAAATTAAGAGTTTTCTATTAGAAATAAAGGACATTACCTGCTAATTTATTGACCATAGTTTTTAGAGAAGTACCTGAATCTTATGGCTGTTGTGGAAACTGATTTTGGCATTGCTGATTATATCGTGAGTTGGCCCCATAACTCAAATTAGGATGATCCCTTCATCCTGGGTTATAGGTATTAGCGTAGGGGTCGTATCACATTTGTAGTGGCCCAGGGAAATTTCCCATAGCATCTAAATGAGCCATAGTATCATCATATAAACTGGGACGTGCATCAGTTGTATGTTCAGGTGTAGCACACGCATACTCAGACTGGTTTTGCTTTTTTTTTGCAACATGAGAATTCACAATATTAGTAAGTCTATTAAGTCTATCCTTAACGATAGAATTACTTAGCTGGTGAACCCTTCTAGGGGGTTCAGGATTGGCTTGAAATTACTGAGAATTGGTAGCCATCATTGAGATCAAGTCTCTTGTTTGCTGAGGAGTCATGTTAACCAACGCCCCTCCACTAGCAGCGTCTACTATATTCATCTTCATGTGTTTCAGGCCTTCGTAAAAGTATTAGAGGAGAGATTACTCTGTGTTACCATGTTATGGGCAGTTCACACACAACTTCTTAAATCGCTCCCAATAGTCGTAAAGAGACTCTGCTTCTTTTTGCCTTATTCCAACGATCTCTCTTCTTAACTCAACTGTTTGTGATGCTGGAAAAAACCTGTTAAGAAATAAACGAGAAAGATCAACCCAAGTTGTAATAGATCCAGGAGGTAAGTAAAATAACCATTCCCTAGTTGAATCTGTTAGAGAGAAAGGAAAAACACACAATTTGATTTGATCCTCAGTTACCCCCTAAGGTTTCATATTAAGACAAACCATATGAAACTCTTTCAAATGTTTGCGGGGGTTTTCGTTTTACAACCCACGAAAAGTTGGCAGTAGCTAGATTAAGCCTGACTTCAATTTAAAATTAGTATCCATAGTAGGATACGCGATGCACAATGGCGGTTGTTCTGCAGGAGCTTCGGCTAGTTGCCAAATCGTTTGAGCCATTGGTTAATGTGCTAAATTAGGGTTTTCGTTGACCCTGACGTTAAGCACTTCTTCTGGTGAATCGACTTCTACTTTTTCACTTTCAAATGTTTGAGTAGGGTTTTTGTTAACCCTCGACTCTGTTTCGTCGTCAATTCTGATTTCTAGCGGTGGATTATTTTGAGTTTTAACCACCACTGACTGCTTTTTCCTTAGCTTTATTTCCTTGAAATTAGCTCTCGCAGTCTTTTCAATCTCCGAATCAAACACAAGAGTACCTGAAGCAGATCTGGTCATAAGAAACAAAAAACAAGATTAGCAAGTTACCGATCCCCGGCAACGACGCCAAAATTTGATGTGGTCGTTGAGAGCACCAAAAATATCCTATTTCCTACAAAATAATGAAAAAGAACAGTAAATGGGAAGTAGGGTCGAATCTTTAAAGACCAGACTGCACGAATGCTTGTTTCTCGAAATCCTAGGTAGAATCGTGCCCAAGAAAACTTGTGTTCCTAAAAAAATAAAAATAACAAAATTAAAAGTTTTGATCTGAAAAATAAAATAAAAACATAATTAAAAGTCGAATTGAAATTGCAAAATTAAATAAATTGCGAAAATTAAAATGGAGAATATAAAAGTAAACAGAATTTGGGAAAAAAAAGAGTTTCTTATGTGGCGAGATTCCAGCCTCCAGTTGTCTCGATCAGCCTTAGGTCAAATCCTTGGCTTTTAAGTGATCCTTCTCAAGTAGAATAAGGCAGTTATAGTGGACGATGACGCATACAACCACCAGCTCCAAGAATTTAGACTTAAGATTTGGCAGAACTTGACTCTAGCTAATAATCGCTTTTGTGAGACTATCTTCTGCTAGATCATCACTTTCCAATTGCGAATACCACACCATTTTTTCTCTTAGACTTGTCAACCTCTAACGAAGAAAGCCAATGAACCGACTATACAACCTTCCCAAAACGTACAAAGCGGCCATTCCTTGCCCAAGTTGAAAAGATCACCTATTAAGGGACATGGACGGAAGTGTCAGCCTCGAAATACGGAGAAGCGATAAATACCCTGTTAAGAAGGCTAGGCGAGGATTCTAAGCCTCATGAACCCTTTTTGGGGAATTTTAACAACCTTCGGCTAGATTAGATTTAGTGGCTCATGATTTTTGGGGAAAATCAAATAAAAATAATGGAAAGAGAAATTTTATTGAAAGAAAATATGGAAAGAACAAAAAGACTAGATTTATGGGGGAGAGGGTGTTTACAGCAAAAGATTGACCAAATTTGTGTCACTTCATCCTCTATTTATAGTACTAAGAAACCTAGCCTATTCCTAATTAAAATTTAAAAGATAAATACAAATAAATAAAGATAATTAAAGATAAATAAAAATAAATCCTAAATTTAAATCTAAATAATTATCCTTAATAATTATAATAAAACATTAAATAGAGTCTTGTACTATAAAATCTCTTCTTTTGCACTTTTTCCCTTATGTCTTTCATACTTGCATTTTTGGCACCACCTTTTTCCCTATGTTACATGTTGGCCCACTTTATCTCCAAATTCATGCTTTTTGCCCACAAATTTACTTTTGCCTTCAATTTAAACCCTAAAAGATAAAAGACCATAAAATAACCCAAATTAGTAGGATCATACTTAAAATAAACATGTAATTAGCACATAAAAATATGACGTTCTAGAGTTTTATCAATGTGCATGAAATGTTTGATTGATTGAGTTATAAGTTCGATAATACTCAGTAACCCTGTTCCAGTGACAAATACGGGTTTAGAGAGTTACATTGGCTATGAGCATTAATTATTGTATATAAGCTAAAATAGGAATGTGTGAAAAACTATAAAGTTAAATAAGTTAATAATAAAAAAATTTGAATAAATGTATAAACTAATAAAGAATAGATAAGTTGAGTTCGAAATAAATATATAGAATTGAGAAATAAAATTAAGTAAGGTGGTTAAGTGCTATTCCCCCATCAAGAGGTCCTAAGTTCAAGCTTCTTTCTCTCATCCTATCAAGAGAACAAATATTATTTGAAGTAAAAACTGAACAAAAAATAAACTTAAGTCTAATGGTTAGCACACTAATTTCCTCCTCAATTGACGCTAGTTTCCTTTTTATTTTATAATTTCGCCAAAAAAGGATTCCAACCTGGATCAATTGGGAAAGAAACTAGCGTAAATAAATTAAACATTTAACCGTTAATATCCAAAGTCATATATGTGGCTCCACCATTGTTTGTAGACTTACCAATTCTTGATCTAAATGAAAGAGGTCATACACCTGCCAGCACCTAAGGGAGAAGACACTCAACTTTTAGTATGGGGGCATTAAAGAATGGAGGCTTCACATGGCAAAGAATCCAACAAAAGGTCTAATTTTTTTTCTCATAAACAAGCTAATAATTGAGTTTTTGGCAGATTTCTATCTGATTAATACTTTAAAAAATGCATAAATAGCGGGTTGAGTTACACAGTGTAAAATTAAAGAAATTTTATATCATTTTATATATTTTTGTATTATTAATATTTTAATGATATAATTAGCATTAGGGATATTTAATGGGTTAATCAACCCGAACTAGTATTAACCGAATTAATCAAAATTTTTAAACTTTTAACCGTTAATCGAATTGAAATTTTTCAAAAAAATTAACCGAACCGAAATTTTTCGATTAATTCGGTTGGCTAACGGAATTAACAAAAATTTATATATTTTTTTATTTTTTATTAAAACAAGTATAAAATATATAAAAAATTAACCGAATTTAATATATGTAAAATGTATATAAAATATATAAATTTTCAGTAAATTCAGTTAATTAACCAATTTCAAATCGAATTAACCGTTAACTGAACTTCCAAAAAATTATTAAGTGACCGGTTAATTGAATTAATTCGGTCTCGATTTTACCTAAAATTTGTACACTCCTAACCATTATATTTCTTATTCCTTTCATACAAATAATGTTTCGAAATAAATTTTAAGTTTCTAATTATTTATTTCATTTAAAAACTTTCAACTGATAAATATCAACATACAATATCAGATGTTTTGAAAATTTTTGAATATATACACGTATAAAATTTAAATTAATATATGGATTTTTTTGTTCCATTGAATGAACGTATATATTTGACTTGTAGCTTTTAATACTTCGAGTTTCTTCTGATGTGATTTGATAAAGTGGGAAGTATCCTAGGAAATAACCTTCAGTAATGTATGTCCTTCTGTCGATGACTTTGACTTCCACTTCTAATTTAGAACATTTTAAATTAATATTATATATAGAGGGTGTTTTGATAATTATCTTGAACTCGGGCGAAGTGGGTTTATCCTAAATCCGACCTAATTGATGGAAGAATTAGACCTATCATGCCTTTACCTGAAACTTGATTTTTAAAAAAAGACTCGATTCTATCAGATTGAATCGGGTCGAAACTCCTCGAGGTTCAAGATTTTTCCTGTCATCTTAAAAATGAATTTCCCTTTTGAAAAACGCAATTCTAAGTTGGTTTTTATATAAAAGTCAAGTTAAATAAAGCCAAACGTTATTATACTAATAATAAAATTTTAATTTTTAAAAATTGGGTATAACTTGGATAAGGATGATCTTAAAAACTAGGTTTTTTAAGTATTAATAAAATTTTGCTATATCATCAAATTTTAAAGACATAAAAATATTATTATACACTCTTCTATAGAGAAATTATTTTATAGACCCTTTCCACCACATTCTTCGAGGTTCAAGGTTTAAAGTTTAGGGTTCGAGTTCGAGGTTTGATGTAAGCTTTAATTTTCTTATTTCTGTTTTTGTATAATTTTTATATAAACTGCATATTTGCTTCAGTGGTGAAGTGTTCTGGAAGTGTGTGAGAGGTCTTGGGTTTAAGTCATACTTTTGTCAATTTTGTCAATTTCTGGATCTAAGCCTTATCATTATTCAGTAGGCTTATATTAAATTGCTTGTAAGTTTCTATTAGAATGAGCTTACTGGTTCAAGTGGTAAAAGGGTGGTCTGTTGGAGGTTCTATGTTTGAATCCCTGCGCAAGCATGGGTGTAAATTTTTGCTCGGCTGTCTGATAGAGTTTCGATTGAACTGAAAGTCTGAGGAAGTTATGAGTTAGTGGGAGAAAATATGGGGATATGTTATCAGATCATATCTGGGATTTATTTCTTTTTTTTCTTTCAAAATTTAGTTTTTCTCTCTTTTCCCCAAAACATTCTGATGTTAGCTTCTTTTCTCTACCATTTTTTTTCATTTTTCCTCTTCTTGCCTGCGTTTCTGCATCTTTGTCTCATATCCCAAATTCTCGTTGTTTTGGTGTTTCTTATTATTCTGGTAAGTTAGACTTTGTTTCTATAACCTTGTTTTACGACTGTTGGGTAGGGCCTTATCGTTTGATTTGGCGTTTTGGTGTGTATGCTAATGGTTAAATTATGCAATTTGTGGCGTAGGAGAAGGTGGTGAGCGTTGAAGGTTTATTCAAACAGCCTAAATCGCTCTAGTGTCTATTTGTGTTTTCGGTAAGTTTTAAGCATTACTTCGAGTTTGTGTTAATTCATAAATTGGCTGCTAATTGGGCATTTGGATATGCTGTTTTTAGGTTTTGGAAGGCTCAGGAGTGGTTTCGCATCAAACCAATACCAGGTGTGTACCCGAAACGCGAAAAATTGAGTTTCGACAAAAGTTAAAAACAACCACTCTCGACGTCACACAGCCGTGTAGATGGCCGTGTGATTGACGAAAGCATGGTCGTACGTTGCACACGGCCGTATGGTGGCATGAGTGTGACAGTGTGGGCCATACGGCTAGGTCGTGTTGGGCGTGTGGGCCACACAGGCATGTCACACGGGCATGTGGATTTTAGGCTAGGCCCTGTGGGCCACACGGGCAAAGGCCAATCTGGGCGTGTGGGCCTATAATTCTGAAAATTTTCTTAGGGCCACACGGGTCGCTCCGATCAACTGTGGGCCTACTGTAGGGTCGGTAAGGGCTAATTAAACCCTGATTTTCATGCTATGATGTTCTGATAGACTGATTTGAGTAGGATACTAAATGTATGCCTGACTATACTAATGTATGTATATCTGTTATTTGTATAAAGCATGTTGAGCATGTTTAATTTGTTATATCTATATCTGAATTTCTGTATCTGTTATTGGGGTGCGATTTGTATATGAGGAGGAAGTATTTTGTTTGACGTTAATCGCCTCTATTCTGGCAGCTTGGCTGCATATTGTCTGATATGTGTCTTAATGGCACAATGTGGTGTGTAGGGATGAGTGAGTGTTTTTAATCCCACATGGTGTGATGGATGGTCGGAGTTGGTGTGTAGAGGATGAGGGTAGGATTCTGCATATCTGAAACTGAGTCTGTTATCTGAATCTGAAACTGAGTTTGTATCTGTATCTGACTATACATATAATTCTGTATGTTTGCATGCTTAATTCTGTTGGGTTACAAACTAAGTTTTCGTAAACTCACAACTGTTGTCTGTTTTTTCAAGTAATTCACAAACTTAGGCGGATCGGTGCGACATAGACTCAATGGTGACTACTTGACTGTAAATGATTTAAAATTAGCAATTTATGGTTTTATTTATGTTTTGGTAATCATTTTGAGAGTTTGTAATTTTTGGAACTCTCTGGACTTTTGTTTTTAGGTTTTTTAAACTGTTGATTCTGGTTTGCTAATTTTCTACATGCTTGGTAAATTGTTTTATGAAATTGATAATTTTTACACAAAAAGAGGTTTTTCTAAAAATAACAAATCGGGTTTCTAAAATATGATGAATTTATTAAACTTTTGTTGTAATAAGTGTTTTGGAAAATTAATTAATTAAATAAAGTTACTCGTGAATGAACTCGTGGTATTAAACTTGAATGGTTTATCAAATCAACGCCGTTTTCAAAACCCATTCCTTGTGGCTTCACCAGATTCGGCCATAACGTCTAGGCCGAGTTTGGGTGTTACATTCGAGATTGTGAGTTCAAGGTAAAATAATTACCAAAGTTATGTGTCAATGACATGTAAAGAATTACACAAAAAAGTACTAATTTTTTTTAAAATTGGTTGCACAAAAATAAAAAAAATATTGAAAAAAATTATAAAAATAAGTAAAAGTAGATATTAGGTATAGACGAGTATATAATAATACTAGATATTAGGTAGATATTGGTGGCACTATTTTATTGGTGCCTAAAAACTATTATTTTTAGGATGATTTTAATATAATTTATTCCCTTAAAAATATTAGAATATTAATCTTAAATATTATAAATTTCAATATTATGAAATATACATATTTATATTTTAATAAAAGTATTTAATATTATAATTTTATTTCATTAATAAAATTTAACATTGATAATAATTTCAAATTCTAATTAATATTTTTAATATTTTATTGCAAAAAATTATATTAATCTTTTAATAATATATTAAATTTATAAATTTTTAGTAATAAATATTTTAATAATATGAATATCAATGTTTATTTAAATCTTAGTTAAAAGTTAATTTCCCTTTCTGTTATAATGTTTTACTATCCACTTTAAAGTTATTTTTATATTTTTACATGTTCTAATTATATCATTTTTTTACATAGTGCCTATAGTTCCTGCCCAACCCATAAATAGGAGAATAATATGCGCACACAAATTTACATTCTCCTACATTAGCAACAATGCCCGTGCCATGCCAATTAAGCTAAAACTTAATCGACAGTGTTTTAGTATTTTTAAATAGTCGTGCAAGTTGTTTAGCTAAGCTACACTATAGATTGATTTATGAGTCAGGCTATTCACCTAAACTCGAAAGCTTGTCTGAAATTTAAAAGGGTTTGACAAATATTAATCCTCAAAAATAGGTTAGGGTAAAAAATAAGCTTGTTTAAACTATGGTCCGGGCTTGAGTTTAAATATTCAAGGCTTGGGCCTAGCCTGATTTAAATTCATAATATAATATAATGCTTCATTTAATTCTTACATAAACTTTTAATAATATTTTTGGTTAATTTGTGGTATTAGTCCTTATATATTGCGAATGTTGTGGATTTAGTATCTATACTTTAATTTGATCAATTTTAGTCTCTGTACATTGTGAAAATTTTTTCTATTTTTTATATAAAAGACATAAAAATAAAAAAAACCTCAAAATAATATAATTTATTTTATAAAAAAATTTAGAATTCATTATAACTAAAACATAAAAAAATATGCAAATGAACCTTATTATAGTATATAAACATGATATATGATATGATTTAATGAAAAAAAAATAGAACCGAAGAAACATAAAATGATAATTTAGGACTGAAAAAAGAGAAACTTTTTAACCTATTAACATACATGATTCATTAGTAGGATTTACCCTTTTCATATCATTAATTTCTTTTTGTGGTTAATATATTTAAAAAGTCCTTAAACTATTACACTCTGTTTAAACAAGTCCTAATACTATTTTTGTAATTAACTAAGTCTCTAACATATAATTTTAATGTTAAAGTAAAAATATTTTTATCTATGAACTTGACGAGAATAGTTCATTATATAAAAATAAAATAATATTTTATGAAAGTAAGATGAAATAATATTTTAAAATTCTGATTACTCTTTTAAATCTTATGTTGATGTTAAAAGGGTTGAAACCACCCTTTTTTCAAAATTTTAAATTTTATGGAAAAAAAGGGGAATCGACTTTTTGAAAATAAAATATGGAGTCGCCACCGATCTTTTGTTTTGGTGTGATCGGATCACCTAAGAATTTGGTTATTTTAATAAAACATTTTGGTTTACTAGAACAATGATTTTGGTCTACGAACTTTTGAGAAAACGGGTTCGGGAGTCGGTTACGCATGAGGAAGGATTAGCACCCTCACTACGCCCAAAATTGGTACCGAATCGATTAAATACTATCCTTATGTCTAAAATTTAAAGATGTTTTTGAAGTGTGGTTCTTTTTTTGAGTAACCCGAGTTGGTTGCCAAAAATCTTCTTGTTTCGACTTCCAAAAGTTTATAATTCGAAAATTACAAAAGGATGCCCAACTATTTGGTCCAACGAAAAACCGAAACCCAGCACAGTAGGGCACGATCCTCGAATTTCCAAACATTGAACATTGCCTCGCCTTAGAAAATACGAGTGAAATTCCGAAGGGATCTTTGATTATTTTGAACAAATGAAAAAGCGCAACCCAGCACGATAGGGCACGATTCTCAAATCGCTAAACATCGAACATCGCCTTCGTTTTGAAAGGTTTTTAATAAACATGAGTGAAAACCTAGAAGAATATTTGATTATTTTGAACAAACGAGAAATCACAACCCAGCAGCATGATTCTCAAATTGTCAAACACCAAGTATTGCCTTCGTTTTCAAGAATTTTTAGAAGACATGGGTGAAATTTTGAAGGGATATTCGATTATTTTGAGCAAACGCGAAATTGCAACCCAGCACATTAGGGCACGACTCCGCGAATTTCCAAATATCAAATCTTGTCTTCGTTTTAAAGAATTTTTAAGTGAATAATTATAAAACTAGCTTAAAATGTATTAATGCATCTTTGAAATGAGACGAATTTAATCATAAAAATTTGGATTTTTAAAAAAAACCACATTTCATAAACCAAGTAGAAAACGACGATATGGGGTAACAGGCGCACATGAGATACGATACTTGATGAATGAGAATATTAATTAACTAGCAGAATAAGCAATTAAATATGATTAATCTAAAAATCATGGCCTAATCTCAATCACGTATGAAGAACAATTAACAAATCAATAAGATGAATACCATGCAATGATAATATATATATATTCATGCTATAATATATGAAAAAACAACAAGATATGTGCAAAGCAAAATGGAATGTAGAAATCAAAATGGTATAAGATTAATAAGCTTAAGACATATAGGTTTAAAAGCTTGAATAAAAACTAGGAATATATAACCAAAGAAACAGATATTATAAAATAAAAGTTCGAATCAAATTGCACGTAAAATATTTTAAACACGAATCCATTTAGAAGTTAACAAAATACATGATAGTTTTAATAATATATAATACAAAAGAATAATAAGGATACAAGACGAGACATAACACACAAAATAAATTTAAAAGACATATATACATGTAAATCTATTGTAAAAAACGATCATGAAATTAATAATAATATATATATATATATAAATTTTAAGTTAGTCTAAAAATTATATACATACCCTTATATCAAAACATTTAAATAAAAGGCTAAATAAAACACAAAAGTAATATAATATAAAAAAATTTAAAAATAATAATTTTATAATTACAAAAATGAAGTTTCTAAAATTGCTTCATATATACATAATTATTAAAATATATGTTATGGAATAAATATTTTTAATCGAATAACATACAAAATATTGAAGAATATTAGCTTAAGATTGACAATTTCCATAAAAAAATTTTAAATTATGTACCAAATATGAAAAGATTAAAAAAAGTATAATAAAATATAATCTTAGAAATATAATAAATTTACAAATCATATATATATACATAAATGCACACAAGGTTAAATTATTTTTACTACATGTGTATAAATATGTATAAAAGTGTTTAAAGATATTAGAATTGTATGATATAAAGAGGAAATTCAAACAATAATTTTATAATCACAAAAATGAATTTTAAAATAACAGCTTAGCTATTAAAACGATGCATGTACAAATATATGCAAAATATTTAAATGAGATGTTATACTAAATGCATAAATAATATAATAAAAAGAACTCCAAAATAATTATCCAATTAAAAACAAAGCAAAATTATTAAAATAAATCAACACCTATAAAATATTAAACGAATTTAAAGTAGTAATTTATGTCAATAAAAATTCAATTATAACTGAATAAAATTTAAAGGGATAATTTGTAAATAAAATAGAGCATTAAAATGTAAAAAGGACTAACACGCCACGAACGCGAATGCTCAGGGACCAAATCTGGAAATATTCCAGATCCCAAAATACTGCATAGAAGCGTGGGCTAAATTGATATGATTTCTTAATCCAGATACCATTTTAAAAAAAAACTAAAGTACAAATAGGGCCTAATCCAACATCAGAGTGAACGAGAGGGGTCACCGTGCAAATCTCCCAATTTAAGCAAACACACATGAATTTGGCCTGCTAAATGGTCAACATGCAGGCCTTTACCTTTTGGAATGGCATAGTTTTCTAAACCTGATATTAAAACCCCCATTTCCATTTATTTGCCTTCCAAAACGCTAATAACCTTTAAGCTCAGCATGCAGCCGTCGAACCACCATCCATTCAATGGCCGACGGCGTGAACAACGGCCAGATTTCACCAACCAAGGCCATGACCACGGAGACCTGGTAACTTTGCTTCTTCTTTTTATTTTTTTTTAAAAAAAAGGTTTTGAATCTTATGATATTCTTTGGAAAATGAAACAAACTTGGAAGGTTTAAACAGTATCCCGATACCATTCAACCCTCGCCCACATCTATATATTTTCGAGATGTTTGGGCTCTCATCGGCGTCGATTCGGGTACCCACTTCATGTATTCATGCCTAAGTTGCAAGCCAATCGCAAGAAACAAAAAAAGAAAGAAAAAAAAACAGATTTGGAAATCACCTTCCGATAACTTTCGACTTGATTTCTTTTGATATTCAGTGTGCGTAATATGTTTGTGTTTGCGTATTGTGCGTATATTGTCTCTATTTTCGTAACCTTTACAGAGATTAAGAACTATGGCTTTATAGCTGAAAAGAAAAAAAGAAAAAGGAAAATAAATTAAAAATAGAATTTTAATTCCCTTCTATTTGCTGTTCTGCTGTTTTTTGTTTGTATTTGTTGCCGTGTTCATCCTTCTTGCAGTTACGGGGTGCGTTGGCATCATA
This sequence comes from Gossypium hirsutum, assembly GCF_007990345.1. Lineage (NCBI taxonomy): Eukaryota > Viridiplantae > Streptophyta > Magnoliopsida > Malvales > Malvaceae > Gossypium > Gossypium hirsutum. The sequence goes on from NC_053429.1 coordinate 125,035,610, forward strand.
CGGAGGCTGTGCTGGCACGGGCGTGGCTGCTGGAGGGTACGGAGTGAGGCTGGGGGTTGTACAGCGCCTGGAGGCTGCGGTACTAAGCAAGGGCTAGGGTTTCTTAACTTTGGTTTAGGTATTGGGCTTATTGGGCCGTCTGGATTTTGGGTTAGACATTAGTTTGGGCTTTGATTGGTTATTGGTTTGTAAAAGGACACTTAATTATTGGGTTTTTTTTTATTTTTTTGGTTTATTTTTTGTCTTGTTTTGTGTTTGCATAGGCCCGGGCCAAAATTGGTTATTACAGCTGCCCTTCTTTGCTCATTTTCGTGTAAGGAGAATAGAGCAAAGACTATAAAAAGGCCAATTTTGTCCGGGTTGGCTGAGTCTTGGCTCTTCTTGGTGCTTCTTTTCTTCAAGTAGCTTCAATATGCTCCGCTGCAACTTCAAGGAGACATGGTTCGTGTGTCTTTATCCTGCTCTACTACAACCTCAGGGAGATAAGGATTGTGACTTCGATTTGCTCCACTGTAACTTCAGAGAGACAAGATCTTGCAATCTTCGGCCTGTTGCCCTACTACTTAGGGGGTTAAGGTTGTTTTCTTCGATCTGCTCCACTAGAGACGAGACCTGCAATCTTCAGCCTACTCCACTACAACTTTAGGGAGATAGGACGGTGGCTTAAATCAGCTTCACTGCAACTTCAGGAAGACATGATTCGCCGTTTTCGATCTGCTCTACTGCAACTTCAGGGAAACAAGATCTCCAATTTTCAGCCTACTCCACTAAACTTTAGGGAGCTAGGATGGTGGCTTAAATTTGCTTTACTACAACTTCAGGAAAACAAGATTCGCCGTCGTATATCTGCTCCACTGTAATTTCAGGGAGACAAGATCTGTAGGATTCGCCAATGCCGCTACACCGTCTTCTAAATACATGATTTGTAGAATTGGTTTCCTGTATCTATGTTTATGCCAAATAATTAGGGTGCCATGATAAAAATGAATCAAATGTCCCTAACTAGATGTGGTGCTTATGTCAAATAATTAGAATGCTATGATCGAAATAAATCAAATGGTCCTAACTAAATGAATGATTATGGATGTAGAAATGTCATGAGAGTAATTCCTTTTTTAAATGCTTAAGGTATCATTGCTCATAGTTCATCCGTGTTCTATCATTGATGTGCTATCGCGTCTTCTTGCTTAGCAGTTATCTTTGACAGAAAGTTTGAAGAAATAGTCCCAACTTGGACTACTCTTTTTCCAGTGTTTCCAACTTTTGAACCTGGTTAGTCCTGACTAATGGCCCTATTTCAGGTCCTTGTACTATTTAGAGACTTTCCACAGTAATATGCATAACTTCTTTTGTGTGAATATTATAAAAAATCGTGATTTCAACAAAAATGCTCGAAAGAGATTATCATAATGGACAGAATGGAATTTTATTGAGCGAAACTCGAAGTGAATACATTAAACAGGATAGTAAATCTGCTAAGGCACAAAATAAAATGAGAAAAGAGGTGCCCCAGATATCGCAGCACGAGTTTTTCTATTCTAATTTCTCAAAGGCTCCTTCGAACCAAATGTGTGTTCAGGAGATCCCGCGTATTTTGTTGATGCTCCAAGATGTACTGTTATTCCCTCTTGTTAATTTTGGGAGGACAAGACTACCACATGCCCCACATTCAAAATTTGAGCTGCCCATTTTCGGGTTTTCAACTCAAAAACCCCTTTGGTCTAAAAGTGCTCTTTGCGGGTTTTCACCTTAGCCTTTCCATCTTTTTTTTTTGGTCTCAGAGCACCCTTTTCGGGTTTTCACTCTGACCTTTCTTTCTTTGAGTAAAATACTTCTTGACCGAATCCGAATTTACAAGATTGGGGAAGTTTCTACCATCCATCTCGGCTAGAATCAATGCTCTTCCGGAGAAAGCTTTCTTCACCACATAAGGCCCCTCCCAATTAGGCATCCATTTTCCTCTAAAATCCTTCTGTATGGGAATGATCTTTTTCAAGACCAGGTCCCCCTCATGAAACTCTCTTGGGCGGACCTTCTTGTCAGAAGCCCGCATCATTCATTTTTGGTACATCTGACCATGATGAATAACTTTTAGCCTCTTTTCCTTAATCAAGTTCAATTGATCGTATTGAGACTGGATCCATTCTGCTTCATCCAACTTTAGTTCCGACAGCACTCGAAGGGATGGGATCTCGACTTCGATGGGCAAAACTGCTTCTATTCCGTAGACCAAAGAGAAAGGCGTTGCCCTAGTTGAGGTTCTGACTGATATTCAATAAGCAAAGAGGGCAAATGGTAATTTCTCATGCCAATCTTTGTAGGTCTCGGTCATCTTCCCCACAATCTTCTTAATGTTTTTATTGGCCGCTTCCACTGCCTCATTTATTTTCGGGCGATATGGTGATGAGTTATGGTATCTGATCTTGAATTGACTGCAGACTTCCGCTATCATACTGTTGTTCAAGTTTAATGCATTGTCAGATATGATCCTCTTCGGTATTCCATATTGGTATATGATCTCTTTTTTCAGGAATTTGCTCACTGCCGATTTTGTAACATTGGCATATGAAGTGGCTTCTACCCATTTGGTGAAGTAGTCTATAACCACAAAGATGAATCGATGCCCATTGGAAGCCTTCGGCGATATTGGTCCAATCGCATCCATACCCCACATAAAGAATGGCAATGGGGAAACCATGACATGCAGTGGTGAAGGAGGCACATGAATTTTATCTTCGTAGAGTTGGCACTTATGGCATCTCTTGGCGTAATTGACACAGTCTCCTTCCATAGTGGACCAATAGTACCCGAATCTCATAATTTGCCTGGCCATTGTAAAGCCATTAGCGTGCGTCCTACAGACGCCTTCATGGACTTCTTCCAAGATTTTCTTAGCTTCTACAGTGTCTACGCATCTTAGTAGCACTTGATCCTTTCTTCTTTTGTATAGGATCTCCCCATTTAAGACATAGTCGATGGCCAACCTTCTCAGTGTCCTTTTGTCATTCTCGCTTGCCTGGTCTGGGTACTCATGATTCTTTACGTATTGCAATATATCGTGATACCAAGGGTGATCATCTTTTTCTTCATCCTCTTCAATATTATAACAGTAGGCTGGAGTTTCATAAATGCTCATCCAGATGGGTTTGACATCTTGTTTGTTCACATTGATCATAGAGGCTAAGGTAGCCAAAGCATCGGCCATCTGATTTTCGTCCCGTAGAAGGTAGCAGAAGGTAACGTCATCGAACTCTTTGACCAATTTACGGACCAATTTCCGATAGTCGATCAACTTGGGGTCTCTAGTCTCCCATTCTCCCTTGAGTTGATAAATCACTAGCGCAGAATCCCCATACACCTCTAGCACTTTAATCTTGCGTTCTATGGCTGCACGGATACCCATGATGCACGCTTCGTATTCCGCCATGTTATTCGTACAATCAAAATCTAATTTACTAGTAAATGGATAATGATATCTGTTTGGGGATACCAAGACTGCCCCGATTCCATTACCCACAGCATTTGACACCCCATCGAAGTTTAGTTTCCAGGGAAGTTCTTACAGATCACCTTCTTCAGCGGTCGCAACACACATCATGTCTTCATTCGGGAAATTGAAGTTCAAAGGCTCGTAGTCTTCCAAAGCTCTACTAGCTAGAAAATCTGCTATTGCACTCCCTTTTACTGCTTTCTGGTTCATATAGACTATGTCAAATTCGGAGAGCAGAATCTGCCATCGGGCCATCCTTCCATTCAAAGCTGTTAACTCCATCATGTACTTTAAGGGATTCAATTTTGAGATGAACCAAGTGGTGTGATACAACATATACTGCCTCAGCCTTCGGGTTGTCCAAATTAGGGCACAACACAACTTCTCTATCGGCGGGTACCTTGTTTCACATTCCGTGAACTTTTTACTAAGATAGTAAATAGTTTTTTTTTCCTTCCTGACTCATCATGCTGACCCAATACGCAACCCATGAAGTTTTCAAATACTACCAAATACAGTATCAATGGCTTATCGGGGTTAGGTGGTGTTAGTACCGGAGCGTTGGATAAGTACTGTTTGACCTTGTCAAAAGCCCTTTAGCATTCTTCATCCCATTCCCCTGGGTTGTGTTTCTTGAGAAGGCAGAAGATAGGGTCGCATTTCTTGGTTAGTTGTGAAATGAACCGAGCGATGTAATTTAATCTTCCTAGAAATCCTCGAACCTCTTTCTGGGTATGCGACGGAGATAGCTCTTGTATGGCTTTGACTTTGTCTGGATCAATCTCAATCCCTTTCTCACTGACCACGAATCCAAGAAGCTTTCCGGACTTGGCTCTGAAGGTACATTTGGCTGGGTTGAGTTTTAGCTGAAACTTCCTCAACCTCAAGAACAATTTTCTCAAGACTTGTATGTGCTCCTTCTCTACTCGAGACCTTACGATCATATCATCGACATAAACCTCGATTTTTTTATGCATCATATCGTGAAACAGGGTTACCATGGCTCTTTGATATGTTGCCCCCACATTCTTTAGTCCAAACGGCATCACCTTATAGCAGAACGTGCTCCACATGGTTACAAATGTGGTCTTCTCCATATCTCCAAGATGCATTTTGATCTTGTTATATCCGGAGAAACCATCCATAAATGAAAATAGTGAGTGTCCTGCCGTGTTGTCCACTAGGGTGTCAATATGAGGCAGTGAAAAATTGTCCTTCGGGCTGGCTTTGTTCAGATCTCTGTAGTCCACACACATTTGTACTTTTCCATCTTTCTTAGGGACAGGGACGATGTTGGCTACCCAATCTGAGTATTTTACCACCTTCAGGAATCCAGCGTCAAACTGCTTTCAAACCTCTTCTTTTATTTTTAGCAAGACATCGGGCTTCATTCTTCAGAGTTTTTACTGAACTAGCTTACATTTTTCCTTTATGGGGAGCTTGTGCACCACGACATCAGTGTCCAAACCAGGCATATCTTGGTACGACCATGTAAAGACATCTTTAAATTTTTGAAGTAATTCGATAAGGTCTCACTTCATCTCCATGGTGATACAAGTTCTGATCTTCACCTCTTGACCCTCTCCTAAGCTCACAATTTCTACTGATTCTTTGTGAGGTAGGATTTGTTTCTCGTCTTGTTTTACCATCCTCAACAAATCAGGAGATAGGTTACAGTCTTGGCCATCTTCAAAATCTTGAGAATCCTCTGTACACATATCTCGCTCAAAAGGAAATTCTGAGTCACTAGCATGTCACTCGTATCATTGATATCTGGGGACCTGTTATGAGGGTGAAGGCAGATACAAAGAATCAAAAGAATTCAAGAACACTTGTCTGTATGGTATAATTATGAATGAAGAATGAAAGAATATTTAGAAGAATGTTTAAAGAACAAAAGAATCTGAAAGTAATCGCTTGTATAATATGATTATGAGTGAAATTTAAAAATGAGAGAACTTCTGCTCAAAAATGATAATAATCGTGCATTTCATTGAAATAATGTTTTTAAACATCAGCCTATTTCACAAAAGATTCTTATTACTCCTAGGCCTAGAGCAATAAGTGTGTTTTGGACATTACTCGGAATCAGTTCTAAAAACTATAAGAATCTCTTTCGCAGTCCAGTTATCCAGAACTCTTCCAGGTATGTAGGGGCAAATGCCCGACAAATTTTCTCTTCCAGTCTCTTCGTCGTATGTGGCGTTGATGTCCAAGCTTTCTAGCCTTTCTTCTATGGCTTCTTTCATTGGCGTGCCTCTCTCAGGATGAATGATTCCTCCAGACACAAAGGTTTTCGATATATGGGGGAATATCATTGGCTCTCATTTGATTTCTCCCCCCGTTAACTGTGCTCTCCTTCTTTCTTGCTTCTTCTCCAACTCCTTTTTCCTTTGTCTCGCATCCGGCTTAAATCCTAAGCCGAAGCGGTCCTTATTGTCCTTCAATCCTGGTGTTTCAATCCTTCCTTGAAGACGCCTCCCAAGTCCTCTCCTGGGTAGGGCCCCTTTTCCGACCATCAATTGTAGACTCATCCTCGTAGTTTTGGACAATTTTGGCATCAGAATTTTGCTTCCCTCGGCGATGAACGTCGCATTAACAAACTCCAAAGACCAAAATGGGCATTCGATTGCTTCGTCATCAATCTCCAAATAGAGCGCATTATTGCTCACAGTTGCAATGATATCTTCTTCAACATTGATCGTTATCAACCGCCTCTCTGATACCAACTTCAATTTTTGATGCAACGATGAAGGCACTGCCCCAGCTGAATGTATCTAGGGCCTTCCCAATAAACAGTTGTATGAGGGCCTTCCCGATCTGAAGAGGTACCTCGATTCTGCCCATCACCTTCATCTCCGTGCCATCAAATGCTTTCACTATGTTCTGGCACTCCTTTATGTGAGAGCTGTTTATAGGTAACCTGTTTAACGTATTCAATGGCAAGACGTTCAAGGCCGATACGTTCTCAATCAGTACGCCTGACAGCGTATACCCCTTACAGCGCGTGGTAATGTGCAAAGCTTTAGTCGATTCCATACCACCGGGTGGTATCTCGTCGTCATTGAAAAAGATATATTTATCGGCACTTATGCTGCTAACCAAACGGTCTAGCTTGTTAACAGAGATATCATTAGCGACATATGTTTCATTCAGGACCTTCATCAGTGCGCTGCAATGGACTTCCGAGCTCAAGAGTAAGGCCAACACTGAAATACGAGCTGGTTGTTTACGTAGCTGTTCTACCATACTATATTCGCTGTGTTTTAGGAATTTCAAAAACTCTTTAGCCTCCTCCTCGTTAACTGGTTCATTAACAGGAAGTTCAGATCCGGTCGCTTTTTCCTTCACCCCTTCGACCACTGAGTCTTTTCCTTTTATGGGTTGTGCCTTCTCATTTGCTGTATCGTAGCATCTCCCACTATGTGTATAGGAGCCCCTATCTTGGTCCTCTTTTGAAGCGTCGACCAGGCTTTCCTTTCCCAGAATTGTCACGTTACAATCATAATTCCATGGGACCCTTTTGTTGTCTTTGTAGGGGAAGACTGCAGGTTTCTGGATTATGACCCTCGGTGGTATTTGAACTCCAGCTTCATTATTTTTGGGTCTCGATATGATAACCACGGGGTAGTTAACCGTTTGATTCTATACCGTCGATCCACTTTCCGACGCACATATATCTCCCACTACGAGGTCTTCGGTCTCTTCATAGAATTCCATTTCCTTATTGCTCATCATATTCTGTACTAAGGCCTTGAACTCCATACACCCTTGAATTTCATGCCCCACCTCGTTGTGAAATTCACAGTAGTTCCTCCATTCTTTAGATTCTTTCCTTGAATCTAACGCGATCAATCTTCTCTTGGCCATCTCTTTCTACACCCGTATCAACGAGGTCCTGACTTTTGCAACCTCCTATTTGATCCTCTTGTTCCTGCCTTCACTTATCCCGTTCATTCCTTAGTCGGTATGATTGGGGAGCGGGTTTTCTGCTGCATTGGGTACGGCTGGATCATCAAACCTCATGATCCTCATCTTAATGAGTCTTTAGACTACTTTCTTGAACGCAGTACAGTTTTCGATTAAGTTCCTGGTGAGTCCCACATGGTATTCACATTAGGCATTTGTGTCATACCATTTGGGATAAGGGGGGTGTAGTGGCTTCAAGTAAAAAGGGGACACTACATGAGCGTTGAACTAGTTCTGGTACAGCTCTCTATACGTCATGGGTATAGGGGTGAACTACGGCCTTTCTGTGTTCTCCCTCACGTTGGATTCTTGTCTTACGGAGCTACGTTGATTGGTGGTCACCGTCTTTGACTGATTTACGGTAAGTGACTTGGACTGACCCTTGTTGAATTTGCCCGTGTTGTTTACTTCATTATCTCTTTTCTTCGGGGCTGACTTTCTTTTACTTTCTCCGGTTTCTATCTTACAGCTCCTCACAGTATTTTCGATCATTTCCCCTGTCATTACTGTGTCAATGAAGCTCTTGATGGCGCTTCCCAACATATGAGTGATAAAAGGGGCCTTCAAGGTGTTGATAAATAGCATCGTCGTTTCCTTTTCTAGAAACGGCGGCTGAACTTGTATGGCCACTTCTCTCCACCTTTGTGTGTACTATCTGAAACTTTCATTTGACTTCTTCTCCATGTTCTGGAGAGTGATTCTGTCGGGGGTCATGTCCGTCACATGATTGTATTGTTTTATAAAGGCCTGGGCCAGATCCTTCCACGAGTTAATTTTAGCGCAGCTTAATTGGTTATACCACTTAGATGCCACCCCAACCAAACTATCTTGAAAACAGTGGATTAATAGCTGGTCATTGTTAACGTATCCTGTCATTCGCTTGTAGAACATAGTGATGTGAGCTTCAGGACAGCTCGTTCCATTATACTTCTCGAATTTGGGCATTTTGAATTTGGGGGGTAGGACCAAACTTAAGTCCTTAGCATCAATCCCTTGATGATTATCTGCACTTTCCATAGCTCTGAATTTCTCCTCGAGCCATCTACACTGTTCTTCCAATTGTTTCTGCGAATTTATCCTTGCCCTTTCTTCTTCAGCAACTTCATCCAAATAGAAACGGATGGATAATTTGGGTTATTAACGAGGTTAGAGCTTGAGCCGGCTTAGAAATTCATTGGTATCGAAGCTCCGGCCTGAATCTACTGAGGCATGATCGTAATTGATGGTTTTTGTAGATTAATCTCGGGCTTCATCGGTACATGTGTTGGAGTGAAGCCAGGGGGTATTGAGGATCTTTATTAGTTTCCTCAGCTTTGTCCATGGGGCCCTTTCCCTTATCCGTTCCTCCCAAAAACAATTGGGATAACTGGCTCATCATTTCTCTCTGGGATTCCATCATTTTCTCTTTCATCTCTCGCTGAATCTTGGCTAGCTGCTCTTGCATCTGAGACTGCATTTGTTCCTGCATGTTCTTTTGCATTTGCTCCAGTTTCTCAAGTCTTTGTCCATTGACTTTTTCCTTGTACCGTAGGGGCGAGTAGTTGGTTGGTTTTCGTTAGTTTCCAGGTTACTGAAATGATTTTTGATTAATTAATTAGAAACCTCTTATGACCTTTAATGCATAATGATATGATGTAATGCAAATGCATGAATGCAAAGGAGACATCAATTTTGATTCAATTCCCTTTAGAAAACTTCACTAGAAAATAAAATTCTTTTACATAAAGTTGAGTTACAAATAAAATTTTGCTCGAGTGCTTAAAATCTTAATTTTCCTAAGCAATGAGGCCAGCTCCTGTCCGCGATCCGACTCCAACTCATACTTCACGCTCAGTGTGTCCGCCTAGACCGCTAAAGCTTGCAAGTAGTCAGCTATCTCCCGAATTTGGGTTATGGCTTCCTCCATAAAGTAATCTCTGTTTCTGACTTGGTCTTGTGCATGGTGAAGCTGTTCTTTCCAACGGTCCTCATTTACCTCGAAAAACTGAATCCGTATCTCACAGTTTTGCAGTGACACCTCTAACTCTTCTATTTTTCCTTTCATTTCCTCTATCTTGCTAAGCTTGCCCTCAATTACATTGCGGTGTTGCGGTTTCGGTACTGATGAAAAGACTTCTCGAGTTCCGCTACTCTAGCCTTTAATTCCCCTCGCTCATTTCTGCTTTCCGAAAGACTCTTCTCTAAATCTTCATTTCGTGCCTGAGCTTCTCAAAATTTCCTTTCCCACCGGTCGGCATTGGTCTTTTCTTCTCGAATTTCATGGTGCCATTTTTCGGAAGTCTTACCTAACCCCGTAGTCCTAATAGATAGGCGTAACTTTTTGTAGTCAGTCTTCAAGCTGTCTAGATCTTCTTCGGCCTTAGTTTTCCCTTTTCTCCACTTTTCAGCTTCTGATCTCTAGACATCCGCGTCTAATCTCAGGTGCATCTTCTCTTCCTCCAATTGTTTGATCTTTTTTCCAAGCTCCGAACTCTTCTTCTCGAAGTCTTGCTTTATAATTTCCAACTCTGACGGGGCGACTTGCAATTGTTCCCCCATAGGTCGAGTATTTTCCAAGCATGGCCTAGGAACGTTATCATTAACCCTCTTTTTAAACCATCCATCATACTCAGGCGTTATCATAGAACCGACGACCAACCTTTTCATTCAATAAGTTTGCTTCCAAGCATCCGATAGCTCCCGAACTTTCTTCTTATAGTGACCACCTTTAAAAGAGAATTCACTCTGAGCAAGTCCATAGGTCGTGGGTACAAACTACCTCGATTTATATTGTCTCAAGGCTAGCAATGGAGTATACGCGGTAGCTCCCCAAATTCCTAACAATGGCACCTAATCAAAGTTACCACATCGGTACATGATCTCATCAGAAACCATCCAATAAGCTCTCCACTCGATATCCCTCTCCTTGAGGTTTTAAAGAATTTCCATCCACTTCTTCTCCGAGATATCCTCTCTCCTTTGTATAGCTGTCTCCTCTTTTAGCGGGAAATAACCTTTGGAAAAGACCCGATAAGAAACATTGTCTACCTTCCAAAAGTGCCTATGAAACCATACTATCAATAATTGTGCACATCCAATAAACCGCCCCTCGTCTGTCTTCCGACATAAGCTCAAAGATCTGAACGTCTCAGTCAATATGGCCGGTACCGGTGTGATTCCCTTCTCAAGGCGATTGAATAAGTCAATGACTGCCTCGTCCACATGCCTCAAAGCCTTAGGAAAAATTACCAATCCGTAGATGCTTAAGGCGAAGATATCGACCCTCTTTCTTTCATCTGGATGCGTCAAAAACAAATCTCGCAAATTCTCCCAATGGATACATTTACTATCTCCTTTTTGTTGAATCCGAGCGGTGACCCAAGGCTCGCTCATCCCGAAAATGCTCATCAATTTCTTCATGAAAGTCTGACCACTAAAAACCCGGGCATAAGTCTTTCGGACCTGAATTTTTGGACACCTGAGCAGAGTAGTGTATTCCTCCATGGTAGGTACCAAATCCACTTCTCTAAAAGTGAAACACTTGTAAGCAAAATTCCAAAACTGCACCATAACTCGGAACATATGGTTATCCACTCTAATGTCTAGCAAATAGGATATATCACCATAACTTTGATAAAACAACTGCTTGATCCCTTCATCCCAACTAGCCCAAATGTCTCTCAACTCTTGCAGCTCATTCTGTACTACATTGACGCGAGTGAAATCCTGCAACTCCGATATATACCCTTTTGCCAAGCTATCCCCTCTCTCTGATTGTAGCTTCTCCGACCATGCACGAACGGCCCCATTATCCTCGACTTTACTAAGAAATTCATTCTCCATGTCAAACTTTCTAACTTAGTAATTGAATACGAATCAACACCTCCTTTAGTATGCAATGTCATGCAAAAAAAATCAAAACAAAACACAGGTTAGTATCAAATAATAGTGATAAAATGCAAGCACATAAACGATAATTACAACGTATATACGGGTAAATACTAAGGCTTGACGCGGCTCTACCCAAGGATAGCTCCCAAGGTTCACTATATGTGGTTCGGTTCTAGGGATAAGGTACCCGAACCAGCAGATTCCTCAATCCTCACTCATTATAGGCTCATATAGATCGAGTTCGATTCAGGGGGATACATTTCCCTATGACCATGCAGAGATGAAAATCTCACGAAATCATAGGTACGGATGTACCCCGAAAGCAATCCACTAGCCTATGCGGAGGTGAAAACCTCACGAAAGTGTAGTTTCTCACTCCCACTTAGAGGGTGTGACCACAGCGGTTATGCAATGAAATGCAGTATTACTCTACGAGACCCGAACCATAACAACCATACAAACAAATGCATTTGAAAGACACATGATTTTTAAAACAAATTTTCGATTTTTGACAAAAGGACAGCAAATAATCGATTTTATGGCTTGACTCTCAGATCCCCAGTGGAGTCGCCAAGCTGTCGAAACCACCCTTCTTTCAAAATTTTAAATTTTACGAAAAAAATGGGGAATCGACTTTTTGAAAATAAAATATGGAGTCGCCACTGATCTTTTATTTTGGTGTGATCGGATCACTTAAGAATTTGGTTATTTTAATAAAACATTTTGGTTTACTAGAACAATGATTTTGGTCTACGAACTTTTGAAAAAACGGGTTCGGGAGTCGGTTACGCATGAGGAAGGATTAGCACCCTCACTACGCCCAAAATTGGTACCGAATCGATTAAATAATGTCCTTATGTCTAAAATTTAAAGATGTTTTTGAAGTGTGGTTCTTTTTTTTAGTAACCCGAGTTGGTTGCCAAAAATCTTCTTGTTTCGACTTCTGAAAGTTTATAATTCAAAAATTACAAAAGGATGCCCAACTATTTGGTCCAACGAAAAACCGAAACCCAGCACAGTAGGGCACGATTCCTCGAATTTCCAAACATTGAACATTGCCTCACCTTAGAAAATACGAGTGAAATTCCAAAGGGATCTTTGATTGTTTTGAACAAATGAAAAAGCGCAACTCAGCACGATAGGGCACGATTCTTAAATCGCCAAACATCGAACATCACGTTCGTTTTGAAAGGTTTTTAATAAACATGAGTAAAAACGTAGAAGAATATTCGATTGTTTTGAGCAAACGAGAAATCACAACCCAGGACGATAGGGCATGATTCTCAAATTGTCAAACACTGAGTATTGCTTTCGTTTTCAAGAATTTTTAGAAGACATGGGTGAAATTTTGAAGGGATATTCGATTATTTTGAGCAAACGTGAAATTGCAACCCAGCACATTAGGGCACGACTCTGCGAATTGCCAAATATCAAATCTCGTCTTCGTTTTAAAGAATTTTTAAGTGAATAATTATAAAACTAGCTTAAAATGTATTAATGCATTTTTGAAATGAGATGAATTTAATCATAAAAATTTGGATTTTAAAAAAAAACCACATTTCATAAACCAAGTAGAAAACGACGATATGGGGTAACAGGCGCACATGTGATACGATACTTGATGAATGAGAATATTAATTAACTAGCAGAATAAGCAATTAAATATGATTAATCTAAAAATCATGGCCTAATCTCAGAACAATTAACAAATCAATAAGATGAATACCATGCAATGATAATATATATATTCATGCTATAATATATGAAAAAACAAGAAGATATGTGCAAGGCAAAATGGAATGTAGAAATCAAAATGGTATAAGATTAATAAGCTTAAGACATATAGGTTTACAAGCTTGAATAAAAACTAGGAATATATAACCAAAGAAACAGATATTATAAAATAAAAGTTCGAATCAAATTGCACGTAAAATATTTTAAACACGAATCCATTTAGAAGTTAACAAAATACATGATAGTTTTAATAATATATAATACAAAAGAATAATAAGGATACAAGACGAGACATAACACACAAAATAAATTTAAAAGACATATATACATGTAAATCTATTGTAAAAAACGATCATGAAATTAATAATAATATATATATATATATAAATTTTAAGTTAGTCTAAAAATTATATACATACCCTTATATCAAAACATTTAAATAAAAGGCTAAATAAAACACAAAAGTAATATAATATAAAAAAATTTAAAAATAATAATTTTATAATTACAAAAATGAAGTTTCTAAAATTGCTTCATATATACATAATTATTAAAATATATGTTATGGAATAAATATTTTTAATCGAATAACATACAAAATATTGAAGAATATTAGCTTAAGATTGACAATTTCCATAAAAAAATTTTAAATTATGTACCAAATATGAAAAGATTAAAAAAGTATAATAAAATATAATCTTAGAAATATAATAAATTTACAAATCATATATATATACATAAATGCACACAAGGTTAAATTATTTTTACTACATGTGTATAAATATGTATAAAAGTGTTTAAAGATATTAGAATTGTATGATATAAAGAGGAAATTCAAACAATAATTTTATAATCACAAAAATGAATTTTAAAATAACAGCTTAGCTATTAAAACGATGCATGTACAAATATATGCAAAATATTTAAATGAGATGTTATACTAAATGCATAAATAATATAATAAAAAGAACTCCAAAATAATTATCCAATTAAAAACAAAGCAAAATTATTAAAATAAATCAACACCTATAAAATATTAAACGAATTTAAAGTAGTAATTTATGTCAATAAAAATTCAATTATAACTGAATAAAATTTAAAGGGATAATTTGTAAATAAAATAGAGCATTAAAATGTAAAAAGGACTAACACGCCACGAACGCGAATGCTCAGGGACCAAATCTGGAAATATTCCAGATCCCAAAATACTGCATAGAAGCGTGGGCTAAATTGATATGATTTCTTAATCCAGATACCATTTTAAAAAAAAACTAAAGTACAAATAGGGCCTAATCCAACATCAGAGTGAACGAGAGGGGTCACCGTGCAAATCTCCCAATTTAAGCAAACACACATGAATTTGGCCTGCTAAATGGTCAACATGCAGGCCTTTACCTTTTGGAATGGCATAGTTTTCTAAACCTGATATTAAAACCCCCATTTCCATTTATTTGCCTTCCAAAACGCTAATAACCTTTAAGCTCAGCATGCAGCCGTCGAACCACCATCCATTCAATGGCCGACGGCGTGAACAACGGCCAGATTTCACCAACCAAGGCCATGACCACGGAGACCTGGTAACTTTGCTTCTTCTTTTTATTTTTTTTTTAAAAAAAGGTTTTGAATCTTATGATATTCTTTGGAAAATGAAACAAACTTGGAAGGTTTAAACAGTATCCCGATACCATTCGACCCTCGCCCACATCTATATATTTTCGAGATGTTTGGGCTCTCATCGGCGTCGATTCGGGTACCCACTTCATGTATTCACGCCTAAGTTGCAAGCCAATCGCAAGAAACAAAAAAAGAAAGAAAAAAAAACAGATTTGGAAATCACCTTCCGATAACTTTCGACTTGATTTCTTTTGATATTCAGTGTGCGTAATATGTTTGTGTTTGCGTATTGTGCGAATATTGTCTCTATTTTTGTAACCTTTGCAGAGATTAAGAACTATGGCTTTATAACCGAAAAGAAAAAAAGAAAAAGGAAAATAAATTAAAAATACAATTTTCATTCCCTTCTATTTGCTGTTCTGCTGTTTTTTGTTTGTATTTGCTGCCGTGTTCGTCCTTCTTGCAGGTACAGGGTACGTTGACATCGTACGGAGGTTGTGCTGGCACGGGCGTGGCTGCTGGAGGGTACGGAGCGAGGCTGGGGGTTGTATGCGCCTGGAGGCTACGGTACTAAGCAAGGGCTAGGGTTTCTGAACTTTGGTTTAGGTATTGGGCCTATTGGGCCGTTTGGATTTTGGGTTATACATTAGTTTGGGCTTTGATTGGTTATTGGTTTGTAAAAGGACACTTAATTATTGGGTTTTTTATTATTATTATTTTTTGGTTTATTTTTTGTCTTGTTTTGTGTTTGCATAGGCCCGGGCCAAAATTGGTCATTACAAAAAATGTATATAATTTTTATTGCATCAACTATAAGTGTCTGAAATTTAAAATAATTTTACTTTAATATTAAAATCAATGACTTTTCTAAATAAAAACGATAGGATAGGAACTTATTTAACTAAAAATAAAGTATAATAATTTAAATATTTTTTTAATATATTAATTTTTTCACAAAAATATCTTGAAAATTTAATAATATTGATCTATAATGAAACATTCAATTAATGTTCACACTTGTAAAATTTAAAATCATTTTGAACTAAAATATTTCAAAAATGCACATGAATCTATCTTTAGTATGATAGATGATATGGGATTTCGTTATAGGTTCTGATCATATCTGTTTTTTTTACATAATACCTAGAACTATCCATAGTCTCTCCCATCTTCATAAATAGGATGATAATCCACTTCAGCTGTAACACCCTAAACCCGGTCTAGACGTCCAAACCAAGTTTGGTGAGTTACATCATCCGTACTGGAATTTCATATATTCATAACACAGTCGAACTAAACCATATAATACATAACATTCATGACAACGAAAATAACACATAGTCATTATAAATTGCATAGCATAGTAGAACATCACTCCCTATTACTAAAGCTTAATGAAAAGATAAAAGTTTGACCGAGCTTTCGCGACCCTAACCCGATCAAGACTGGGAACCACCTAAAACCAAATCAATGAAAGTGTGAGTTGTGAACTCAGTGCGTAAAAGGAATTTATTCTATTTGAATTCATTCAAGGTGAAATTCCAATTTCAGATATTCAGTTCATTTCAGGAGTATTTGCAATTTGAATTCAAAGTAGACCAACTACATGTATACGTATATGCAATTTTAGTTCATATGCGGTACCAATCAGATTCAGATGCAATTTCGTATTCCCACCCATTACACACCATCTTCTGCCATCCCAACACACCATTAAGGACATTCAATGCCCAACCAACCCTACACACCATCAAGTGTTCGTTGACACTTTTATAGAAACGCAACTTAGCTACTAATTTAGTTCACGACAAGCGCCAAAATCAGATACAATTTTAGTGGCAAAGCCATGATTTCAGAATAGACTTCTTCTTTCTTCACAGCATCTCACCCCATACTAATGCAAAATACAACTATTGTAACACATGTTTAGTCATCCCAATACATTGCAAAATTAACCCAAACAGTTTAATGACAGAGTGATATTACAGTGCATGTTCAATTATGTGATCCACAGATCAGTCTTAATGTATCAGACAATCTTTATATAAAATATTTCAGTCATTCATACATTGGGAAACCAATATCAAACTTTAGCATCATTCTCGGCCTTAGAAACAGTTTCTGGGCCCAACATCTTGCCACACGGCCTCGGCACAAGCCCATGTGCCTTGGTCGTGTGGTTTTTAAGCACAAACAATGAGTTACACAGCTTGGGCAACACTCGTGTCCCTAGCTGTGTGGTTTTTAAGTACAAACAGTGAGTTACACGGCCTGGGCACACGCTCGTGTCCCTGGCCGTGTGAACCCTACACTAGCATAGCCACACACGGCCTAGTCACACGCCCGTGTGGCCTTAATTCAGTAAACAGTGAGTTACACGGCCGTTCACACGGCCTGCCACATGCTTGTGTGGCATCGACAGCCACCATTTTTAGCGATCCAAAACTTGCAAAGTAAAGTTTCCAGTATGCACTTGAAGGGACTTCGAAGCAACAACAAGAAGAAGGATCTCAAAGTCTAAAACAAGCATTCAATTAAACAATTAAGTCATTTTGTCAACATTCATTCCCAAATTCACTCCTAAAACCCAAGTTGAAAGTTTCAACACGAAACCTTCAGTTAACTCAATACCTACTGCAAAATCAACAGCAATTGTTGGAATTGGCGTGTCACTGTTCACCACTTCCGTTACTTTTGCCTAAATAGAAAAATTAACAACCTTCTATCAACGATCCGCATGGAACTCACAATTCTTAACTTAAAGTAACTTACGAAGAATAAAAGGAAAACCATGCAGACAACTGACTAGCTAAGACTTACCCGAGACCCTTTCAATCGATGCGATTTATAGTATGTAATCTCGACTAAATCGTATCTACTGATGACCATGATCAGCAAATAAAAATAAAATAAAATAAAAATGGAAGAAGCACCAAAAACAAAATAACGAAGAAGAAAGACAAAAGATACTTTTAAAAAAATTCTATTAACTTCCAATCAATTTCCCCACACTTAGCAAAAATATTCACTCTCACCTATTATAGGATTTGAACTTGTGATCAAACAAAATACAGACAAATATTTAACCAGTGAACTAGCAAGTCATTCTTGTCACAATTTGACACCGAATGGAACTTAATTGGGTAACGTGTGCTTATGGGTTGATTTCAAAACAACAAAACTTTTAATGCACCGACTCGAACTCTAGACCTTAAACACAAAAGCAAAACACAGAACCACAGATACAAAGATTTAATTATTGTAGATTCTCACAATTAAATTCTTAAAATTTTGTGACGTTTCATGAGCGCATTTGAACCCACATCCTCTTGTATTGGCAACAGTACACATACCAACCGAACTAAAATTGAATCGACTAACAAATAACTTTTTAAACCCAAAGAAACATGAAAAGATAATTTAAAGCTAAAAAAAAAAAACCTTAGGTGAAAGTAAACATTACAAAGAACTAGAAATATACTAGAGGAGAAGCTACATATAATTGTATCTTTCCTTTCTATCAAAAGTCAACTTGGTAATTTGATCAACTTCTATGTTATCTTCTCTAGGCATATAATCTATAAACCAATTCGATTCCTTTCGTTAAAAAAAAAATCCTTTTTAACCTATTAACATAAATAATTCATTATTGGGATTTAACCTTTTCATATCATTAATTTCCTTTTTTTTTCTTTCACAAACAATATATTGGGAAAATAACATCGATTTATGATGAATAATTAGTAGACATTCAATGAAAGACATAGTGAAGGAATGTTCAAAGTGGGTGTGGCGTATACGTTAGTGGGTGCAATTAATTTGTTTACTGTCTTTATAAGAGGCGTGTACGCTTGTCTGCTGGAATTAATATGGGGAATTTTTCTTTTTCGGTTATTGTTTATATTTAGAGTTTCTATTTGTTCCTTTCAATGATGTTGCTTTCAAAATTCTCTTTTAAAAAAATATCCTCAAAATTTAAACACATTTTTTATTAGAAATGCAATATACTTTAACATGATAGCTATGGACCAGACCCCAATCACCTACAGACCAGGAAGGGTCATGCTCATAAAAAGGGTGTGAGCCATTTGGTGGAGCTTCTTAATGCACCCACCGTCGATTAGGGATTGTAAAATCTAACATTAAATGGATTTTGAATCCACCTAGTTTGAATAAAGTGAGATCCTTTCTTTTTTTTTCTAAATGGATACAGGGTAAGGCAAATAGATTTCTAGGTAAACAACGATTATGGTAATTGTTTATTTTATATTAGAAGTGATTATGGGCCGGTTCGAGTCGAGCTGTAATAAAATTTTAGTCCCGTTTGATAGGCTCGATTCAAAAAATGGGCCTAAAATTTTGCCTAAGTCCAACCAGACAAAAAAAACTAAAATCAGAGCCCGATTTGGCCCAGCCATATTAATTTTTTAATATTATTTTTTATATAAAAATAAATTTTAAAAATATAATGCATCAAATACACTAAAAACATTAAAATAAATGTTTTCTAAAAAATTAAAAATAAATTAAAAAAGTCTTTATACTTAAATAATACTAAGATAGGTGCAACTTAACAAACAAACCCATTTAAAATAATAGCAAAATTAACAATAAAATAAGAGTTATATAATTTCTAAATAATAACAGTAAAATAATAGCAATATAATAGTGAAATGGCAACAAAACAATAGCATTTTTTTTTTGCAAATCCGGATTAGATTGGATTTGGGCAAAAAAAAAGCTTACCCGAGGCTCAACCTGTTTTCTAAACGGATCTTATTTTTTTACCCAAAAATATTTTTGAGCCTATATTTTTACCCAAACTTTTCACTTTTTGAGCGGAACTTTGAGCCAAACCCAACCCATGAGCAGATTTAGTTCAAGTGCACTAAAGCACATTATTCTCCTATTTATGAGTTGGGAGGGGCTATGGGTAATTTTAGGCATTGTATAAAAAAAGCAGATATGATTAAAACCTATAGTGAGATTGTTAAAAAAAATTCTAAAAGTGAATTTACTTGTTTGGGTAAAAAAATTGGAGAACTCCAAAATTCGTTGGTAATTTTAAGAGGGGATTTTGGTAGCTTGATTTCCCTTTCCAAATTTCATCTACAAGGTGGTTTTTCAAAATTTATTATAATTTTATTTCATTTAATACACATGATCTCACTATAAGATAAATACCAAAACTTTCACAATCATTTTTTATTCTAATTTATATTTTTAAAATTTTATTTTATTAAAAATAAAATTTTACAAATACAATGATACAACTTTTAGATATTTTTTATATTATTTATTTCGTAAAAATCTAATAACCTAATTTTTTTTTAAAATTATTATTTATTCAAACAAAGAAATTATAATTATTAGCATTTTGAATTTGATAAAATCTAATATGCTAGCATTTTAAAAATCTTTAGATTTTCAAAATTTTTCATCGAAACAAACTGTTATTGAATTCGATATTACAAATCAATTACCATAAATTAAATTAGAAAAGAAAATAAGAAAAAATCATAAGAAAAATACATATTAATAAAGTTAAATAGATAATTTAATTTTCCTTGGTAGTTGAATTAGCATGATTTATTGGACTAGTAATAGGCCTTGAAAATTCCTGATTATAACTTCCATTAGAGAAGAAATTTCATACACTATTGTCAAAGTCAATGATGAAAGTTGAAGTAGCAATATATATATATATATATATATATGGAAAATTTAGGTCAATATAGGTTGGTGGAATATGGGTCTATAAAGAAAAAATTTATTCTTTGTGTGGAAAAAAATAATTTATTCTGATTTGAATATATCGATAAATTATAAGAAGAGGACAAGATTTTAATAACAATATGATTAGATCAATTTGAATCTAAGTTACACTTGAAATAATAAACACTTTAACCATCAAGCCAACACATGAGGTTCAATTCGAATATTTCTCTCTAATGAAAGTCTTAAATATGTGTGTGGGAGTCTTAAAAGAGAAAATTTAATTCAATATATGTTGGTGGAATATGGGTCCATAACGAAAAAATTTATGGCATTGAAGAAGAGAAAAAGGAAGAAGGAAAATAAAAGTCAATTTTAGTCTAGGCGTGAAAAAAAATTAATTTATTCCGATTTTGGTTCGAATAATTTTTTATTATTAGTTGGTTTGTATTTTGTAATAATTGATTTTTATTATAGTTATTTCGATATGTATTATTTGTATTTTAAAAATATTTTTTAGAAATAAGCGATTGAAAAAAGTGAAAGCAGATTTCTTTTTTATCTTTTTAATTAAGTTTGAATTATAAAATTATCATTATTAAGAGAATTTTACCTGGATATTACTATCGACTTAAATCAGACTTCTCTCAATTCGTAAAACATACGATTTTACACATTTAGTTATACCCAGAGGCGTAACCAGGGGCACATAATGGCCTTGACCCCTTAGCCAAATTGGTAGAATTACAATATAAAGCCCTCCAATAAGCAAAACATTAAATTTGGGTCATGATTATAAAAATAAAAACGTGAAAGAAAGAAAGAATTTAAAAACAGCATTAGAATAATATGGGCTTTATTTGTTTATTTTTCATTTTGGATCTAAATTCAGTGGAAGAAATAATTTGGGTCAAAATCAGTGGATTGTTAATGGAATTGGGCAGCAAAAGCTAAAATCATAATAATAAAAATACCTCTGGGTTGTAAATAGATTGTATTTTGTTCTTTTTACTTAAAAAATAGATAAATTAATCTGTGGATGTTAAGCAAAAAAGTGAACTAGTTTTTTATGTTAAAAAATTCATCTATTTCTAATACTAAAAACCTACTTGACTAACAAAATAACCAAATAGTGACACATTATGTGCCATGTGTATCTTATGGTGATGTAAAGAGATTAATTTTTAACAGTAAAAATGGATGAAAATTTTAATAGAATGACCATTTTACTATTCAATCTAACTTACAAGGATTAGTATGCCCATTTTTTTTAGTAGAGAGAATAAAATACAATCCGACTCTTAGGGCAATGGCTTCCATGATACTTTTACCAAATTTGAGCATTTGATGTGCTTTTAGTACTATGAACCAAACATTATAAAATTAAGGATAAACTTAAAAAAAAAAGTTACTTATGTATGGTTTAAATTACGTTTTAATCACTAAACTTTAATTTGTTACAAAATGGTCATTAATGTTATCAATTTGTAACATATTAGTTACGAGCCATTAATTGTTGTTGATGTGGCACGTTAAGTTATCATATTAGACGATAAATTTAGGTCAAACTGCACAACTAATCCCTATATATTCTTTTACTACGTTACCTAAAAATTTTAAAATAAAAATGATATAAAATTTTAAAAATGATATATAAATAAAAAATCTTAGAAAAAAAATTCTATTTTCAAATCCAATCATTTGCTCGATTTAACCAAAAAAAAAAACCCTCTTAGAAATCCCTAAAATCTAAACCGAAGTTTGGCTTTCCACTTCCTAAAATGGTTTTTTTTTGTCTTCTGTTTTCTTCTCAATTTCTTCTCTCTCTTTTTTTCTTTTGTTCTTTTTATTGCTAATGATGAATCTTTTATGCAAACTTCTCCCTTTCGAAATGACATTTTTTGAAAGCACGAAATGACCATTGAATGGTAGTAAGGGGGAGTTGGAAGTTGATGATTCAAGGGTCCTGTAGATGGGAGTTTATTTTTCGTGCGGTGAGTTTAGTTTTTTTTGTCTCACACTACAGTATTGTTATAGTAATTAATCTTATTGCCATCATTATTTTCACACTAACCATAGATAAACGCATCACAGAGAAGTTCTTAATTTGATTCAATAGCTAAGAGGTTGAAGAGGATTAACTAATAACAACGTTTACTAAGGTGGGAAGGCTTAAAACTTGTTGCTAAAATTAATGAAGCCTTTCTAATTTGCAGCAAACCCACAAATCAGCTAACCGTTATTAAGATGTGCAATTTGATTTAAAATTTTTGTTTCAAGTTACATTATTAACGAGAGTTAACGGTTTAATGATCCAAATGTTACAAATCAATAACGTTAGTGACTATTTCGCAACAAATTAAAGTTCAATGATCAAAATATAATTTAAACCATAAGTGACTATTTTTATAATTTACTCTAAAATTAAATAGAATTTGTGAGGGGATTCAAAGCAAATCTCTTATACAATTTCTATTACTTTAGATTATGCATAATGTTGACTTCATCACATTCCCGAATCAATAAGATCTGAGTTGAGCTTGAGATGGGGGCAACTCGTTAATAAAATTTTAGCTTCCATGTGCTCCTTTCTGTATTATTTCTATTAATTAATTATGTGTTTATTTATATAGAGATCTGGATTAATATGTCATTTGATACTTAAGTTTGATATTTTTTCTTTAATATGGTATTTGTATTTTTTCTATTAATATGGTACATGCATTTGATAAAAAAGTTATTTATTTTTGTATCGAAAGGTGACAATGTTTACTTTTGAATGTTTAATTCGAATTTTAGGGTTGAATTGATGAAAATTCATGTTTAATTCTGTTGGGGATCGACCAGAATAAACAACGAGATAGTAAAAGTCGAGAAGAACAAACACAAATATTTTACGAGGAAAACCCTCAAAGAGGAAAAAATTACGGGCAAATGAGGTATTGGCTTTTTACTAAATGAGTAAACAAACAAGAGTATAATATAGAGAAAATAAACCTAAATGTACTAGACGTACAAACCCAAACCCCAAAAACAAAATCTTAACTCGAGAACAAAATACTATCCATAGTTACCACGAAACTCTTACCAAAACTCATATGCGACTACATCTTGTCGCACTCAAATAAAAACCCTTGTTGATTGGTATATCAATGACCCCTTTAAATAGGCTTAGGTTAAAGTTCTAATCATACGAAAATATCCCTAGAATAATTAGAGTCCAACTGAGAGAGTAGTCCTACTTGAAGTAAAAAATGTGACTGCCAAATAGGATAACAAGTCGTGACGTGGCCTATCGTCTCATCTCAACGTCGTCTCTACTTTTCCATTTCAATGTTGTCGCGTTGTCTTGACATCCCAATGCTCATCATCATGACGTCAAACCTATTTTGGGTCTTCTTTGGTTGTTCGTCAAAACGCCATTCTAAGCGCCTGCAAAACGTCTAAAAAATGCGAGGCACACCCCACAAATTAAAAAATAATCACAACCATCATATTGTATTTAACAAATTAAAACACAAAATTAAACAAATTCAATGAACACTAAAATTAATCTATTAGCAAAATCATGAAAATTTATTTCAACAAAATAAATCATGAAAATTCACACCCACTAATATTTGTCGAAGCCATTTATTGAACAAAATTGGCTTGATGATTTTTTATAAAAATGAAAACTTTAGTTTTTTAAAGCTCTAGGTTTTTAATTAAGAACATAGGAGTTGCCACTAATCTTTTTGACTAGGTGTGATCGTTCACCTATAACATACTTTTTTAAAAAGAAAATTTTTTGTCTACATTGAAATCTAGAGAAAATTTGGGCTTCGAAGTCCGTTACGCACAAAAAAGTTTTTAACACCTTCACGACGTCCAAAAATCGATACCTTTATTAATTACATGCTATTTTTTAATTTTGAAAATTATGAGTTGAAATTGAATATTTAAATATGATGGCTTTGAGTGAAAGTAAATCAAACATATAGCAACTCCCAACATGTAGTTTTTCAACTAAATGCACCGATCAATTCTTACATGCTTGAATTCATACATGCAAAGTAAACTTTCAAATACCTTAAACCTTGTAGAGAAACACAACAAAGGGATGAAACAAGAAGATTTGTTTCATTTCTCAAAAAATAATAGGATACATTTTGAGACTGATCACAATGTATTTATAGAGAACTTGAACTACTTCAACAACTTCTTTAACAGAAAACTACTTTAACAACTAATTGCTTTAACTGCTAATAGCTTAACAACTATTTGTTTCCTTAGTCCTTAACATTCACCCAGCCAATCCACTTCTGTTATCTCCTGCTTTGTAAGGTCTCAAGCTTGCTGACCACCTTAAGTTGAGCTCTGAATTTTGAGCACCCAGCTGAAAGTGGTTTAGTAAGCACATCAGCCACCTAATCTTGGGCTGGAACGTGAACAACAACTAATCTTCTAGTGGTCACCTTTTCACGAACAAAAAATAAATCAAGCTCTACATGCTTGAATTTGGAATATAGAATTGGATTGGCGGATACAGCTACTGTACTTGAGTTGTCACACCAATGAGTTGTCTTTCCAGCAAGCTGAACTTGGAGTTCTCCCAATAGAGACTCTAGCCAAGTGACTTCTGCTATAGCATGAGCAAGACTTCTATACTCCGCTTCTGCCGAAGAACGAGAGACTAATGTTGTTTCACTGAACCCCAAGAAACCGAATTTCCTCCTAAAAAAATACAAAACCCCAACGTTGATTGTCTATCATCTAGATCATTCCCTCAACTAGCATCTGAATAACCAACAATAGATAAACGAGAAGCAGCAGTGAAATGAACACCATGATCAATTGTTGCCTGTAGATATCTTAAAACTCTCTTAACAGCTTTGGAATGAAAATCAAGGGGCTTATGCATAATTGGCAGACTTTATTAACAGCAAAGGTAATGTCAGGCTTAATGATCACAATGTACTGAAGAGCCCTACAATGCTCTTATATTCGGACTCATTTGCAATATGGCTCCCTATATGAACAGACAATAAACAAGAAGATACCATGGGAGTAGGAGTGCCTTTAGACTGTTCTATGCGACTACGTTGCAACAACTCTCAAATGTACTTTTGTTGATTTAGAAAGAGCCCTGAGGCTGTTTGTGTGACTTCGATGCCCAAAAGATAACTCAATTTTCCCAGTTCCTTAAGAGAAAATCTTGAATCTAAGGATTTCGCGAAAGCATCAATAGTTGACTGATGATTACCTATGATTATGATGTCATCAACATAGACCAGCACATATAAAAGAATGCCACCATTTTGTTTAATAAACAAAGAGGCATCAACTTTAGATATCATAAACCTAGAAGCAACAGGATAATCTTTCAACTTTTGAAACCAGGCTCGAGGAGTCTGTTTAAGGCCATATAGCGCCTTCTTAAGCATGCATATCAATGGTTGACTATTGTTATGTTGTTCAAAACTTAGAGGCTGAAGCATATAGATTTTCTCATTCAAATCCCCATTAAGAAAGGCATTATTTATGTCTACTTGCCTCAAACACCAACTAAACTGAACCGCAAGAGAAAGAACCACTCGAATTGTCGTAGGCTTAACAACCGGACTAAAGGTTTCATAGAAATCAATCCCCGTTTTTTAAAAATACCCTTTGACAACTAGCCAACCTTTATACCGAGCCACAGAACCATATGCATGTTTCTTAATTCTAAACACCCATTTACAGCCTACGGCTCTTCTGTTGGGACGCAAAGACACAAGCTCCCACATCTGATAATGCATAAGGGCATCATACTCCTACTGTGTAGCTTTAGTCCACTCAGGACTCAAAAATGCCTCATAAATTGTTACAGGATCATGGTCGTCTAATTTGGTAGTATAAACCTTTGGTTTAAAAATACCACACTTAGACCGTGTTTGTATGGGATGTGTGTTGAGCCCACTAGATGCAGCTGAAACAGTAGATACGACCCCAGGCTGATCCATAGGACCATAAGTAGAACCATAAGTAAAAATAGATGCTCGTGTGATACCTCAAGTGAGCCACTGGATTGACTAACAGATGAAGGAGCAGCTAGAAAATCAGGTTGACCAAAAGGTGAGGAGGCTGGACCATGTATTGCATCGCCCGCATCAGACACCGAATTAGTAATACCAGCAGCAAGACCAAATGATCTAGCAGCGGAAACACCAGCAGTATTAGAATGAGTAGGAGACACATCAGAAAACCACTCCCTCGGGATTTTCTGTAACAATGGAACACTTGACTGTTGATGGGGCATTGATAGATCAGGCTTTGCAGATGGATCCTTTGTCTTGGCAAATGGATGGAAATCTTTACCAAAAACCACATGCATTGACACAAAAATCTTAGTACTATAATCCAGAAATTTATAGCCTTTATGGTTAGGACTGTAACCAAGATATGTGTCTGCCCGAGATTGATACTAAAGCTTATGCTTATTGAAAGGTCTAAGATATGTGAAGTAGTGACAACCAAAGA
Source organism: Gossypium hirsutum (assembly GCF_007990345.1). Taxonomy (NCBI): domain Eukaryota; kingdom Viridiplantae; phylum Streptophyta; class Magnoliopsida; order Malvales; family Malvaceae; genus Gossypium; species Gossypium hirsutum. The sequence goes on from NC_053429.1 coordinate 125,062,503, forward strand.
CCTTAAGCAACATATAGTTAGGTGGAGTATGATATAAATGTTCATGAGGAGATTTCCCTTTAAGAACAGACGTGAGAAGTCTATTGATCAGGTAGTCAGCATGTAAAAGTGCATGACTCAAATGATGCATTGGCAAAGAAGCTTGAGCAAGCAATGTGAGGCCTGTCTCGACCAAATGTCTATGTTTCCTCTTAACAATTCCATTATGTTCAGAAGTGTGAGGATAGGTCAACCGATGTTTGACACCAAGTTGAGCAAGAACAATAGCTAGTGGTCTGTACTCACCACCCCAGTCGCTTTGAAGCTTTTTGATGCTGAACCCAAACTGAACTTTCGCAAATTTATAGAACTGAACAAATTTGTCAAGAACTTCACCTTTTGTCTTTAAAAGATAAATCTAAGCATATCTACTATAGGAATCTACAAATGACAGATAATAGAGACAACCTTCGGAAGAAAGAAGAGCTAGTCCCCACAAATCAGACACAACAAGTTCAAAATGAGAAGTATATACAGTCTGAGAATTATCAAACACTAGCTTATGGGATTTTCTTAGCTGACAAGGAACACATAATCTAAGTAGTGTGAATTTATTTGGAGAGATATTACAACTCCGAAGAACTTGAAAAAGAGCTTTTGTACAGGGGTGGCCAAGCCTTTTGTACCACAAGTTGAATTCAGAACAAGAACTATATCGAGTATGAACTTCAGCAGTATGGGCATATTGAAAACCAGCACCAGCACTAGCAAAACCTCCTTGTTGTGGTGATGTGGTAAATCGATATAACGCTTTATGAATGTGACCCACTAGCAAAAACTTCTCTGTTTTGATGTCCTTCACAAAACAATGAGAGGGATGAAATTCAAAAAATATCTGATTATCCCTTGTAAATTATGCTACAAAAATCAAATTTTTACAGACATTAGGAACATGTAAAACATTTTTAAGATGTAAAAGCTTACTGTAACAGCCCAAATTTGACCGGGCTTTAAAATAAATAGAGTGTTTATTTAAACAGTCCATTTAAACCTTTACAGGACCCAAATACCATGGCCCACTAACCCGTAGGCCCAAAATTTAAATAAACCTAAACCCAGTTACACCCAGCAGCCCGTTAGACTCATTATCCCTGCTAGCCTAAGTCAGACCTAACCCATTACATTACAGACCTTGACCCAAAACAAAACAGCCCAAAAGGCCCAACAGACTTAAGAGAAACGGGAAACCCTAGGGTTTCCTGAATACTGTGGCGCCGCAAACGTTTCTGGAAGCTTCGGGGAGTGTCTGCCAACCCCCAAATCGAGTCCACCGTTTAATGAGTTGTCCCAAGGGCCTTCAATGCTCATCAACGCCCCAATCATCGGTCGTCCCTTGGTCTGACCCCGAATTACGTCATAAATGTCATGACCGTCGCCAAGGCTCCATCAGCGCCGTGATCAGCGCGCGCTTCTACACCAGCATGGTCACTGCCGGATCCTTCGCTCGATTGCCTGCACAAAAAGGAAACAGACAACAGATACGCGGAAAAAACAGAGCAAAGAATGGCAAGAAAATCGCAGCACATCAGGAGACACAGAATAGAAAGAAATCTTAGATTTCTTTCCCTGAATATGTAAAGGACCAAGGCTATAAAGCCTTTCTTTTCACTTGTAAAATACTGGGGGGGGGCACTGGAAAATACACAAAGAATCAATAAAAACTAAAGATTCAGCAAAAAAGTTTGTTTTCGCACATATATACACAGCAAGCATTTCAATCGATTAAGTACTCAAAGGTGAAACTTTTAAATACATGTACATACGTATAAACCGTCAATAATGAAAAGGAGAAAGGTCGAACCTTTATTTGCGTTGAAAATCGGGGTTTGGACTTTCGACCACCGTACGGGGAGGAATTGGTGACGGCGCGTGGACGCGTGAGGCCGAGAACTAAGTTTCGGCTCGACGTAGGCCAGAACCCAGCATTCTCTCTCTCTCTCCTCTCATTTCAGAGAGATTTTTTAAGTATTTTTTTTAAAAACCCGGTATAAAATGATTTTAGGGCTAAGGTTTTGGTTCTTATAGCCCCTGTGAAACGACAGCGTTTTAGACCCCCAGGATCCGCGCGTTGACCCGATTACACGGGGAGGATCCGCGCATTTTTAAAATTAGGTTAATTTCCCAATCGGTCCTTCTACCCCTTTTGTGTTTACGATTAGATTTTTTTATTTATGATTCGGCTCTATTATTTTATTTTATTTTTAATTTGGTCCTAACAGTTGTTAAATTTCATTTTGGGAAACGTCGCCATTTTGGGAATAGGGCAATTTGCCCAGTGAGTCCCTTTAATTTTGCGCGCGTTTTAAATAGGTCCTTAATTCAATTTTATTCCTTTCAAAATTTGCCCCATAATTTTGTTAAACTTTAAATTTAGTCCTATATTTATTATATTATTCTATATATATATTTTATTATTTGTTTTATTTTAATTTTACTTTTATATTATATATTATAAAATTATTTTATTATAAGTATTATTTTTAATTATATATTATTATTACTTATTATATATTATTTTCCTTAAATTATTATTTTACATCTCTTTTATATATTATTATATTTTCACATATATTATATTTATTAATTACTTATATATATATATTGTTTTATATGTTACTTTATATTATATCTATTATTTTTCTTATATGTTTATATTACATTTTATTATATAATCTTTATTATGTTTTATTTTTATATTACTTATTGTTTTTTTTATATATATGTTATGTATATCATGTATCGCAAATTATATTATTTTATATATATATTATTTTAAAAATGTAAATTATTATTATTAAATCATATTTTTAACTCACACTATATACACATTTCATTTTATTTATTTACTATATATATATTATTTCATTTTAAACTAATATTGTTATATTATGAAATCTCTTACATACTTTTAAACCAATATATTATTATATAATTATTATTCTTTTATTCTTGTTATTATGTTATTATATTATATATTAAATACTATTTTAAAATTGATATGAAATATCTTGTTTTTAATTGTATGTATATTTTGTTAGCAATCAATCATTTTTTTATTAGTTCTTCTATATGTTTTGTATTGTATGTATCATGTATGTGTTAAATTTTTTTATTATAATTATATGCATATTGACATTACATTTATTCTATTTGTATATCATGCATTATTTGATTATGTTTGTTTTTATATCATGCATCATTTAAATATTATCTCATATGTTTATATATCTTGTTTATTCGTTCTCAATACATGCTATATATCTTTGTTTGCATTTTTTTGCTTTATATGTATTATTCTTTATATTGTAGTATTCATTTTTTATCTACCTAGTACAATAATAAATTATTATGATTTATATTGTAATACAATTCTCCACACATCATCTTTAAAAAGACAAGGCTCCAAAATTTTCAAAAAATATAAAGGCAATGCTTGGTGTTTGGAAATTTCAGAAAAGTAGTGCCCTAACTTATTGGGTTGCAACTTTTCTCGTTAAGTTCGAATAGTTAAGTACCCTTCTAAGTTTTTAAAGGTTTTCAAAATATAAGTGACTGTCTTAGAATTGCAAAGTGATATGTCCTAACTTATTGGATGTAGCATTTTGTTGTTTCGAGATAGAGATTTCTAAAAAAAGGCTAACTTATAGTCAATACTTTGATACAAGTGAACCCAAAATTTTCAAATACTTTAAAGAGGATTACATCTTAAAATTTTTCAGATTTCCGACATTAAAAACATTTTGATAATCAATTAGGTACCAATTTTTGGACGTTACGAGGGTGCTAACCCTTCCTCGTACGTAACCGACTCCCGAACCCGTTCTTTTGATTTTGTAGACCAAAACCAACGATTTTAAAACAAACTGTTTTAAAGGTGATCCAATCGCACCTAAAAAGATTGGTGGTGACTCCCGTTTTCATTTTTTTAAAATCGATTCCCATTTTCTAAAACTCGATTTAAAAATGGTCTCGACACTTACTACTAGTACCAATCGGTGAGGTCCTTACATGAGCGATAGAAACAGGAGCACCATTGCCCATCAGAAGTTGGCTCATACCTGTATATATAGTAGTATGACTGAGTGTCAAGACATCATTAGTAATGTGGTTTTTGGCACCTGAACCTGGGTACCAAAGGTGACTAGCATCATTTGGAGAAGGTGCTGAAAAATGACAACTTGGTGGACCACCATGTTCTTGAGAAACAGGAGCTTGCTTGCAATAGTGGTGCATAGCACAACTAGAAACGGACTTTCCTACCTGTCTAGAATCGGAAAGTTGATGATGATTCACAAACATGGATTGTCCTTCATCAGAAACACCTGTAAAATTCTCATCAAATCTATAGTAACATTTTTAAACAATGTGACCGATTTTACCATACAGTTGAAATTAGGGGCGAGTGTGAGAAAATCGACCCCCACAACTCCTACCACGATGGAAACCTCTCTGTCGTTGAAAACCACCATGGTTTTGTTGTTTATGATCATGATAACTAGAGTTCTTTGATGGTGCTGCATCTTCACGAGCTAGTTTACTGGCTAAATTAGCTTGGACAGGAATGGTAGCCAAGAATTCAGCTTGTCGTGCCTCACAGTCTAGTAGCATTTCAGTCACCAGATCAAGGGATAGACAAGTGGCTGAAGCCACCACTCGAACTGACTCATATTCAACCGAAAGCCCCGCAAGGATGATACAAACCTATTCTTGCTCTGAGATATGACTTCCTACAGCAACCAAAGTATCACACATGGACTTAACTTTTGCCAAATACTTTTTTATGGACAAGTGACCCTTTTTTGGAGAATACAACGCATGTCGTAAACTCGATATCTTGAAAGTAGACTCGGTGGCAAACCTCTTTCCAATTGTAGCCCATACATCAAAGCTAGTACGAGCATCAGTGAGATAGCCCAAGATTTCATTAGATACATTCAAAAGTAGCCAAGAGGCCATTAACTTGTCTTGTTGAACGTGCAATATATATAAGCAGAATTCTTGACCATTTGCCCATCAGTATTAACAACTAACTGAGCAAAAACACTGATAGTTTCTAAAATGAAATCTTGCACACCATATCCCTCAAGAATCAACATAATTTGGTGTTTCCATAAAAGAAAATTGCTCTCACAAAGTTTAACAGTATCAAACTTAAGAAATTGTTGAACTTGCTTTCCAACAACAGAAGTTACAGAAACAGGACCAGAACAATGAAAATTAACCTGCTCTACAACACCATTAGAGAAATGCAGAATGAGAAAAAAACAACCTTAGCTCAATACCATGTAGAGAAACGCAGCAAAGGGATGAAACAAGAAGATGTGTTTCATTTCTCAAAAAATAATAGGATACATTTTGAGATTGATCATATTGTATTTATACAGAACTTGGACTACTTCAACAACTTCTTTAACAGAAAACTACTTTAACAACTAACTGCTTTAACTACTAACAACTTAACAACTATTTGTTTCTTTAGTCCTTAACAAACCTTGTCAAGTTTAGGAGGCAGTCTCTTCGTCTCATGTCATCTGTTTCGACCCCTTTGTTTAGTTGTAGGAACAAAGTTCCGATGTTGGATGGTTGATTTATTTACTTTAATAGTGTGAATGATATAGCCACTTGTTGAGTGTTTTTTTTCTGTCTTCTTTAGATGGTAAGTTTATGTATTTATATGATATAGTTACTGTTTATTGATTGATATCTTAGGTGGGTTCTATTCATGCCAACACGTACTATATCCTAGACTTAGCACGTGTTTATGCAGGTGTTTCTGCATTCACATATATGATCTCATGTGTGACCTCGTAGGAAAGTGTAAGTGCCCCCTTGTGGATACTTAACATCATGCGAGCTTGATTTGCGAGCTCAATCATGCGAACTATGTAGAATCCGATCTAGACCTATTTGAACCCACTTGAGTTATGGGTCGGTAATAGTAAGTATCATAACACCACTAAATAAGTACTTGGTCTCAGGGCGGTTGGTTGAAACGTCACTTGGAAAGATGATTTCCATTCTCAATCGTAAAAATAAAGTAAATAATAATATTTAAAAAATATATAACAAGATCTCAATCCAAGTTTGACTCGGTTGTGACCTGAACAAAATATAGTTACAATCCTAAAATTTAAATTAAACACTAAGATGCTACCAAAGCTCTCAATGTTGTTGGTGCTCAAAATGAGGAAAAAATAAGCCTCAGGAGAGTGTTGGTGTTGAGGGCAAATCTTTAACTAGAACTGATACCAAGATGGGAGTTGTTAAGCATGATGATGAGGATGGTGGTCGCCGTAGTGGTAGCAGGAATCCAATTCATTCACATGATATGGCCTCTATGGAAGCCCCAACTATGAAATGAAATCGTAAGATGAAGACCATGGCATTGAAAAAGGAAAAGAAGTTGCATAGAATTGGATCTTAAAAAGTTGCAGACGTGGCAGCATAATCACTGCTCTGTTTGGTTTTTAACGAAAGAGTGATTAAATAAGAATAGTTCTTAACGACAATACTAAAATTGACAAAAAAAAAATAGAATGACCAAAGTAGGAATAAGCTAATTTTAGAGTGACTATCTTAATAATTTACTCCTTATTGTAACGATTACAATATCAACCAAATTAAGACTTAAATTATATCTATATTAATTTAATGACAAAGAGGGAATTCTTAATGTCATAATCCCAAATACTTTTCTTCACAAAAATAGAAAATTAAAAACAAATAAAACGAATTTAACAGCATTTAACTCCAACCCTAAATCTTAAAATCAAAGTGGAGCCTAGCCGTAAACACAAAGTATGTATTAGTCAATGGTTGATCTAATGTGCACCTCATTATCATGGGTTGTCACTTTTCATCTGACTTTTTTTTTTGTTTTTTGGTCTTAACTGAGGACCAAATTGAAGCTTCTTCGCAATATCAGCCAGCTTTTAAAGTCTTCCATTAAGGGCTAAAGAAAAGGTACATTATATCTAGACCCATTGATAATCGGGAGAGGTAAGTTCATTTTCGGTTTTTAATTTTTTGTTTTTAGTAGAATATAAGAATAGGATAAAGTTTGAACAATAAACACAATTAGCTCAATCTGAACTCATGTCACATTTAAGACGGTGAATACCCTAACCATTAAGCCATCACATAAGACGATTTTTCAAATTTCTAAATTATTTTATTTTGAGTTAATTTCAAGTTCAAGTTATTTTAATTAACATTTCAATTAAAAAATAATTGAAGTCTTTTGAAAGGTTAAAGATCAAATTTAATTTTTAAAAAAAATAAAAACCACCTTTAAAAATTAACTTTTATTCTATTATGAGAAATTTATATATTATTTGCCACATTAATAGTGACAATGATAATATTTAAATTTGATATTTTATATTATATTTTTTTTTTATCAAGTCAATTTTTGAAGAAAAGAAAAATCTCAAAATTAAGTAGGGACTCGACTTGACCTATGAGAGAGTTTATGTCCGTTCCCTCTTTACTATATTTCTGATTTCGCCCTTGAAATAAATGTATGCATTAATAAAGGTCACTTTTAGATTTATTTTGATTTATATTCGAATATATTTCGGTTGTTATTTTAATTATGTTTTTGTAGTAGTTGGTTTTCATTAGATAGTTGTTTTTTTTAAGGTTATTTTAATTAAAGAATCTAAATGATGTATTAATACGAAATGAATTTTAATTTATTGATCAAATATAAAATAATGTAATTAGAATCAGGAACGATATCAAAAAATTTATTCGGGAGGTCAAAATTAAATTGTATACTTTTACGATAGTAAATGTATAATTTCACCATTTTAATAGCCTATATATTTATAACTTTTAAAGAATTAAATCAAATTTATATCATTTTTATGACCAAAATATATTTTTACTATTACTAATTTAAAATTTTATAAATTATAAAAAAATTTAAATAAAAAATTTTCCATTTTTAGCGTAATCTGGGGACCCTAGCTCCGCCACTAATTAAAATAAGTGTATCTCATCTCAATATATAAAATGTGAAATCAAAACGTGAAAGAGAGATCATCTAAAAGCAGCATTTGAAGAATATGGGCTTTATTTGTTTATATTTTATTTTGGATCTAAATCTAGTGAAAGAAATAATTTGGGTCAAAATCAGTGGATTCTTAAATGGAATTGGGCTTCAAGAAGCTAAAATCATATGGAAAAAAAATTACAACTCCAATTTTATCCAATTTCTTTTATTTATTCATGAAGTTTGGTTTAATATGCAATTTGATACATGAATTTTGATTTGGTATCCTTAACACAAAAAAAAAAAAACCTTAAATTATGATTTATATGTCTACATGAAACTTTGATCCGAATTCAATTGTGCACATTTAAAGAATTAAATACATACATTTATTTTCATACTGGATTAATATAATATTTGTGTATGCAATATATCAACGTAAAACAATGTTAATTCAATAATCTAATTAGCGACATGTGAAAATTAAATCAAATTAAAATTTCACTTTTAAAATTGTACAAAATCAAAGTTTATGTATGACATTGCATATTAAATTAAAGTTCATATATAATTTTGATATTTATCTCAATTTCTTTTAAATCAACGAGTTTACGATTATCAATTAATTATTGGTCCGAACCGTTTCACTCAATTTTCAATTCTAACCCTATAAAAAATCTATAATTTTTATCGGTTTTCATTTCAACCAATTAATCTAATTAAGGGCTTAAATAATAAATTTTAAATTAATTTTATAATTGTATGATATATTTATTTAATTAATTAAATAAAATATATGGTTACAATAATGTCCATAATTTCTAAAAGAAATCAAACAATTATTCAAATGAAGTTTTTTTTTTGCTTCTTAATTCTCAACTTTAAATTCAAAGTTTTTCATAGAAATCTAAAACCAATAGAATAGAATTTGTATTATTTGATTGGCAAGTAATCCAAAAAATTATCGTTGTTGCTATAATAATAAGACATTTTATAAATCATAACAATAAAATTAAATATTTAATTTAGCTTAAACTCGATTTAAAGAAATTTTTTAATCAATTCAATCAATTTTGCATCGATTAAATCTTCTTTAGGTTTTTGAGTATCAGTAGGACCATCGGTTCTCCTTTCAACTAGTCTATCCGCTCTGATTCAAATAACCATGCTTGTCTGTATGTATCTTTAAAGATAAAATAAATGGTCAAATTTCATAAAAGATCCCTATATAATGCATTTTTTAATTGATTTAATTCCTTTATTATAATATTTTCATTTTTAGTACCTCTATTTTTCAAAAGGAGTATTTTCAATCTCATAGCACTTGTCGATATATCAATTTTCTCATTTAAGTATCTAGTTTTTTATTTGATTAAAAAACTCTCAACCAATTATATCATGACATGTGGCATTTTTAAAAAATTAAATTAAAAATAAAATGTAACTATATTTATAATTAAATTAAAAAGATAAAAATTATAAATGTTTAAAATCATTTAACATTGCAAAAAAAAAAAATACATTTAAAAGAAGTGAAATAAATTAAATAATGTCCAAATTGCATTAAAATTAAATAAAATAGTGAGTGGGGGGCATCATAGCAAATCTCTTATATACTTATTAATCAATATTACTTTAGATTATTCATCATATTATTTCAATAAATGGTTGCCTAAATACAAAGTGATTGGACCCATGCATAATGTTTGACTGAGTCAATAAGATCTGAGTTGAGCTAAGATTTGGGGCAACTCGTTAATAATTGTAAGTCCAACTCACCTACTACTACCCACATGCCCCTTCCTATTTCTATTTTCAACATTCAAACCTATTCTTTTCGTTGGCATTAATTAATTTTAAGATATATATTTTCGCATGATAATCTCGTTTTTGGAGTTGACTTAATAGAATAATTAGCATATAATCATTTCAAAACCACAAAATTCACATTCGAACATCGCGTGGGGGGAATTGGGAGAAACATTCGCACATGTAATTTTGAGTAATTTACGATCGACTTTTTTTTATGTGGGATGTTAATTGGGTTGATATTATTGTCGAAATAGATCGTGCTCAAGTTATGAAAGCCATTTTAGATAAGTTTTTTAGGTATTTGAACAGGGATCTAGTCTTGAAAATTCATAAGCTATGTAGGAGACAGTAGCGGGTGGTCATACAACACAGACTCCTAAAGTGTATGGGATGAAAAGAACTTTCCCTTATGGTCCAATAACATTTCAGGAGATTGCGGCATTGAAGTACTTTTGTAATTGGTTCTAGTTTTTTTTATCTACCAAAAAAATTTGCAATGTTGAGGAGCTAAACTCTTAGTTATTATTATTTGGCATAGTGATACATTGAGCACTTAATGTTATATATTTTATCAATTAAATTTTTATTCTTTTTTAGTTAAATTTGACAATTAATCTTTTAAAATAGAGTCTAATTTGGTTATCAACTTTGCACAAAAAAAAAGGTCGAATGGTTGCTTTGTTAATGAAAATACAACTAAAACATTAAATTTTTAAACACGGTTGCCTATATAAAAATTCGTGTGTACTTCATGCCAATTTCTTTGAAATTTTTATGAACTTATTTTTTTTATTTTTTTGAATTATAATTTTTAAATTATTTATTGACATTACATATAAGACAAATAGTGTTATGTCAACAAGAAGTACATGTGGACTATCACATGGTTTGCCACAAACATCATTAAAAAATTAATATTTTAGTAGGCATTTCTATTAAAAAAATAATTCGACTCTTTTTAAAAGATCAGTGGTCAAATTTAACTCAAAATAAGAATAAGAGTCAAATTGACAAAAATTATAAACATTGAGGGCTAAATTTACCATTATTCTTTTTTTTATGGTAACAATGTCAAGTTACAAATCAAGAGAAGAAAAATTACATTAACGGGTTTTGAAGCTAGATCACTAAGGTGTCAACAAAGGAATTTAACCATTGCTCCTTATGTTAGTAACAACTATTTATTATTATTAAAGATTAATAATATGTGGTTATTCATATATGTATATATAGCATATATAAAAAATAAGTGTTACCTATCGGTTGTGAAATTATTTAAAAAAAATTATTTTATTTTGAGTGTATTTTTTTATATATTTTGATAAATTTAAAAAAATACATAGAAATAATAAAAATCATAAAATTTGAATACAAAATATTATAATTTCCACCATTTTAATTTTATCATTTCAACTAAAGTTACTTTTAGCTTTTATATCAATTTTCTATATATTTTTTCACCCACATAACAGGTGCGCCATAATTTAAATTTTTTTATACATTTTCTAAACCACTCATAAAGCTCATAAATTTTAAATTGATCAAATTGAAAATTGGAATAAACTTAAGTATATTAGAACTCACTATCTTCAATTTAATGTAAAACCAATCTTACCAACACTTAAGGTGTATTTAGTATTGCTTCTAAGAAACACTTTGAGGAACAAAAAGTACTTTTAAAACAAAAGTATTTCTAAACAAGCTATATTTTGAGAGAAAAAATACTTCTCTAAAGTCAAAAAGTGACCCAAAAACATTTTTTTAAGAAGCTAAAAGTTTTAGCATTGCTAAATAAACCTCAATCCGCTGATGGTTATCTATATTAATTTAATAACAAGCATGGAATGTAGAGAAGAGAAAACAAAGTAAAGCCGACTTGGCACAACAAATATTTACCCTAAACCATAAGATAATAGTCAAAGTGGAGCCTAGCCGTAATCACCAAGTTTGTATTAGTTCATGTGCATCTCATTATCGTGGGTTGTCACTTTTCATCTGACCATTTTTTGGTCTTTAATTAAGGACCAGATTGAAAGCTTCTTCCCAAAAATATTAGCCGGCCAAGGCCCGCATTTAAAGTCCTCCAAAGGTACATTATATTTTGGGACTAAATTTTAAAATTTTCAAAAATTTAATAGTTTTAATGATATTTTTATAATAAAAGAAATTAGGGTTGAATTAAAAAATTTTAAGGCTAAGGCCCCACTAAGCCTCCATAAGAATATCTCTATACATTATATTTAGACCCATTAATAATTAGAGGGGTGAGATTAATTTTGAGTCAGAAATTATTTTGAGTTTAGATTAGTTTAAATTTTTCGAATTAAATTATCGTATAACTTCATACTACTTTAGGTTTCTTTCACTCATTTCAAAATTTTCATTTGTATCATTTTAGATTAGGATGAGTTTTTTTTTTAAATTAATTTGGGTTCAAATTTTTTTTTATAATCGAAAACAAATCATTACATATGTAAAACATGGGAAATATATGATTATGAAAACACAGAGGAATGAAGGAGATTATGTAATTATTAGATTTATGGGAAACTTATGTGAGTGAAAAAATTTAACAAATATATTTATTAAAATGGTAAATTATAAAAATAGTCAGTTTTGTTTGTCTCGAATTACATTTTTAGCTACTTATGTTTAAAATGTTACGTTTTAGTCACTTATGTTATCGTTTTGTTACGAAGTAGTCACTTTGCCGTTATGCTCTATTTCCTTCCTAATGGCGATTCTATGTAGCAGTCCAAATAGGTTTTAAATGCAAACTTATATGTCCAACTGGGATGTGAATAATTTTTTCGGTCAAAATGAAAAAGAAAACTAAAGAAAAAAAAGGAGACAAACGGTTTTTCTTTTCCAGTTCAAAATGTAATTAATTTAAATTTTTTTAATTAAAAACTTATTCTCATCCAAGTTGGACATCTAAGTTGACATTTAGGGAGGTAATGGAGCTTAACAACAAAGTGACACATATGTCCCTCCAGATTACATTTGGACTGCCACATAAATGACATCCAAGTTGGCATTTAGGGAGTCCCTAAATTGGTATTTAGTAATTTAGTAATTTTCTCATTGAATTAATACATGATTGATTCATGACACTAACTTAATCAAAAGCTTAAATATAAGTATAGAAAAAAATATAAAAATAACCAATAGCTCCTTTAAAACCTAACTAGGAAGTCTATTGAGATGGATATAATTACAATTATACCGACGAAAAACAATAAAGATATAAAGTTCGAATTACTATAAGTAGAATTAAACATTACAAAATATAAATTAAATTAAGATGTTTAGATTAACATAACTCTAAACATGTAACACCGCTAACTCGTATCCGACACCAGAACAGGATTACGGAGCATTACCAGACTTATAATCGAACAAACAGACATTTCATGTTCATCTCACATTCAAATCAAAAACCATTCATAATCAATCATAAAGACCCTTATATGGGTCCTCGAGGCCCAAAATAAAGATTAGAATCAAGTTAAGACTAAACCGGAAGCTCGGAGAATTTTTCGCGAAATCACAAAATTCCTCCTAAGTGCAAGAGACACAAGCCCGTGTGGCCAGGCCGTGTGAGCACACGCCCGTGTGCTAGGCCGTGTGAACAATTGAATTTGCATTAATTAGGTGCAGGGGTCACACGGTCAAGACATACACCTGTGTGCTAGGCCGTGTGTCACAAACGGCTGAGACACACGCCCGCGTCTCTGCCCATGTGGACGAAAATAGGCTATTTTCTAAGCCATATTTATCACCCAACTTGGTACCAACCTAAACACCTCAATGTGCATATAAACATGGCATATTTAGACATTCCAAACCAATCAATAACAAGCTTATAACATCTTACAAGATCACACACAACCATGATACTAATAGGCACTTTAATTGACTACTTTAAACTTGCCAATTTAAACTTCCAAAATCTATCTAAATGGTTAAACACATAAAGGAAACTTTGTGCCTAAAATTTAACATGCATGCCATATCTCAATTTCAACCATTTGGTACACAAAATAACAATTCACAAACAAGACATTCACTTGGAAACCATACCCCACATATCATAAAGCCATTTACACATGTTTACATAACAAAACATATACCATTTTCAAGCCAAATCGAATGGCTAAAAACACAAGAAGACATATAAACTACTATTTTCCAAAATGACCTATACATGCCATTATAACCAGAATTATAAAACCACAATACCAAAATAGTTGATAGATAGTGTGATGAAATCTCCGCCAATTTCCAACCCGAACGAGCTTCCGATATTTAAATATACAAAGAAATTAACACAAAGTAAGCATGTAATGCTTAGTAAACTCGTAATTCAAAAATAAAGCTTACCACTACAATTTATAATCATAAGCCACTTTAGTCAATCCAACATGTCTTGGCCTTAGTCTAAACAACATTAGCCTCTCAATTTTAATTATCACATAAACTAACAAACCATCTTAAAACATCATACCATAAGTACACCCTACTTAAATGCATTCACATTTTCAAGCATGTGTCTAAGCTTATTTCGATCATCTAATAATTCATACCTTTCCATGCTTTCATAGCAATTCTAATTGAAGCAATTGACGATCTTTCCTTCTTTTCATACCTGTTTAACCACAATTTAAGTAAGTAAAACAAGGCATATCACAACTCAATTTGGCCCAAAAGCCTAACACATAATCATCAACCCAGTTAGCCATGCCATGAATTCATATGTCATATATGTATATCATTTCTACGTATTTTGCGTACATATCTATACTAGTTCGTATTGAACTCATATAACCTTGTAATAGCACTGTGTCTGTTGACCCACTTAGACTAATACCAGATAAGCGAATATCTCGCACACTATGTGCCAACATGAAAATTAATTTACCATTAATAGGTTCCATTTATTAGCTAAACAAAAAAAAACAATCGATATTAGTATGAAATTATAACTTAACCAAATAAGATTTCGGTTCTTTCAATAATTCAAGTAACCTTACCGCAAGATCTATTAGTGACGTGGCACTCGGTGCTTAGCGGTAAACCGCAGAAAAAGTTGCGCCCAATGCTAGTCAGATTAACTGACAATATTAAATGTGAGCCCAGCTCTAGTTGGATAAACCAACGATATTTGCACCCAATGCTAGTCGGGTATACCGACGATAGTAATTGTGAGCCCAGCTCTAGTTGGATAAAACAATGATATTTGCACCCAGTGCTAGTCGAGTATACCGACGATAGTTACCGACGATAGTAATTGTGAGCCTAGCTCTAGTTGGACAAACCAACGATATTTGCACCCAGTGCTAGTTGGGTATACCGAAGATAGTAATTGTGAGCCCAGCTCTAGTTGGATAAACCTACGATAATTGCGCCCAGCGCTAGTCGGATAAACCGACGGTTATACAATTATCTACTTCCATAAATTTCTCATTCATTTTCCTTAACATTAATTCCATAATATGCATACATTTTATATCAAGAGCTAATTTAAAATTAATTAATTAATTCGTAATTAAAATATAAAATTAAGTTCGAGTCCACAAACTTACCTCAATTTCGCATGGAGATGATGGTTGTTTAATCCCCGACTTTATCTTTTCTCCGATTTTGTTCTGAAAGTTACTTTTCTTAATCTATATAATCAAATTTAACTCATTTAATCATATTTCTAATTAATTCGATCCAAATTTCATGTTATGGGAAAATTACCATTTTGCCCTTATACTTTTGACCTTTTTACAAATTAGTTCCTAGGCTCGTAAAATGAAATTCATGTAAATTTCTCTACACCTAAGCCTAGCCGAATTTTATAGGTGCTCATAGCTAGAGGTGTGCATGGGCCGAGCTACCAAGCCCGGCCCGAAGGCCCGCCCGAAATGTGGGAGGGTTTGGGCAAAAATATAGGCCCAAAAATGGGCTTGGACAAAAAAATAAGGCCTGTTTAAAAAATGGTCCAGGCCTCGGGTAAGGTATTTTTAGCCCGAGCCCGACCCAACCCGGCCCAGCCCGAATCACTAAAGGACAAAAAAAATCTACATATTTTTTTTTTATTTTTGAATGTTATTTTCTTATTATTTTCTCTCTATTTTGCTACCATTTTACTATTATGTTGCTATTATTTTGTTGTTATTGTTTGGATATTGTATAAAATTTATTTTATTGTTAATTTTCTTATTATTTTAAAGTCATTTGTTAATTTTTTATTATTTTAGAAACATTTGCTTGTTAAGTTGCATTTATCTTAGTGTTATTTAAGTCTACATATTTTTTAAAATTTATTTTTAATTTGTTGGGAAATATTTATTTTGATATTTTTTGTATTTTTGATGTATTATATATATTTAAAAATAATATAAAAATTAATACGGGCGGGCCGGGTCGGCCCTGGGTTTTAGTATTTTTATCCTGGTCGGGCTTAGACAATTTTAGGCCCATTTTTTGGGCCCGGCCCGGCCCAAGCCTAATAAATAGGCATGATTTTTTAGTTGAGCCTGGCCCAAACCTGGCCCGGCCCGGCCCATGAACACCTCTACTCATAGCAGCCCATATAATTCACAAATTCACACATTTAACACATAAATTTCACATTTCTCACTTTAACCCCAAATTGACAATTTCACTAAAAATTCTTTAACAAAAATTATCTATTTAACAACAAGGATTCATTTTCTTCCATTAAACTTCAAAAACAACTATCATGCTTTCATGGCAAGACCCTAGCATTACAACCATTTTGCAAATTAATCCACTCTTTAGCTAGATTAAGTTGCAAGATTTCCAAAAACATAAAAATCAACAAAAACAAACACCAAAATCACTTACATGCAAGGGACTTTGTGGCTGAAAAATTCAAGCTTTCCAAGCTCTTAGTTTGCTGATATTTTCGGTTGAAAAAGAAAGAAGAAGATGACTATTTGTTTTTTATTTTATTTTATTTTATTTACTTTAACTTTAGTCAACAATTTACTAACCCCTCACTAATTTTAACTATTCATGATTTTACTCCATGTACATCCACTATCCCTTCTAATGATCTAATTACTCAATAAGGACCTTTACTTTAAAGTTCTATAGTTATTTGACACTTTTAGTTAATAGAACACAATTTTTAAACTTTATGCGATTTAGTCTTATTTCACAAATTGAGCATACAAATGGTAAAATTTCTTAACAAAATTTTTATTCCATAATTCTAAAATACTATAGACCATAAAATAATATTAAAATAAATTTTATGACCACAGATTTGTGATCTCGAAATCACTGTTTCGATTTTACCAAAAACGGGTCATTACAAAACAAAATCCAAGTGTGATAGATTTAAATCAGAATAAATATGGTGGATACCACATTCATATTATTAAAAATTTATTTTACACCTAGTTTGCTATTACGGTGCAAATTTCCTCTACCATTTTAGGACTATGGGTGGGTTTGGATGGGCGATTAGGTGCAATGCGGTTCATTTAGTTACTTTTTATCTCACGATATAGTATCGCTACAGTATTTCATCGCCACAGTTGTTTTTATACTAATAGTAAGTAAACGCACCACCCATCCAAACTCACCCTAAGCCAATAAAAATCATTTGGGTTTTTCAATTTTAGTTATTATGAGTTTAAATAATTTTGAAATTCTTTAAGATTAAAGTGAATTTAATATTTGGTTCAATTTAAACTATTGTTGGACTTTCTTTTAATAATCAAATTAGATTGAATAGGGTTTAAATTTGAGTTAATTGATCAAGTTTCAAGTTAAAGTCAAATTAATTGTGGGCTAATCACGAAGACTAATGAAAAAGAGTCAAAATCTATCCTTGAGAAAGACCGGTCCAAGGAAGTGAAGGTAGAAGAAAGTAAGGAAAATGAGCCTCATGTCTCACCTAGTTTCAATCTGGTCGTTATGAGTGCTACTACCTTACTAGAACCAAATCACACAGCTGTGATCATTGAGGACGACAACACCTTAGTAGGCCAGGCCCATTACGTGGGCTACTCTATTGCTTCTTTTTTAAAAGATCTTTTGCATGCAATGAGGAGAGTTGATACGTCTATGCGTGAGATAACCAAGCGCAGGTTTGAAGTGTGGAGAAAACAAGGTCGTGCCAAATCTTCAGGGTCGTTGTCTGAATGGATTGATTCAATAACTCGTCAACTAGATAATCCTGATAATGTTTCAGGATAATCAATGGTTGTCATGATCTGTTGTTAGAAACAAATTGTTTGGAAGCGCTACATCATGTCAAGGGTACTATGATGATATAGCTGCTGGATTTGTATGTCATTCATGCCATCCGAGACTTGTTCTGTCGAGGAGCAATGATTATTGGATTTCCCTCTTGGTCTCAACCTCTTGATTTTGCTTTGAATGTGTTGCATGAAGATGTTACTAATTTATCTTTTCCTAGATTAATTACTATGTAATAGTTTTTATCCTTCTTAATAGAAAAAAAAGAGTTGATTGAATTTGTATCACTTATGAATTCTAACTCAATTAAAAAATTACAAAAAAAAACCTTATCCATTTTACAAAATGACAAACATTACAATAATGATATTTTTATCATTTTATATGTATTACACCATATATTTAGCTGCTACACAAATTTTTCACCCGTTTAAAACAAATCGCTACATAAGCTAAATATAAAAACTATATAATACCAACAAGTATGAAGGATCGTGATAAGATACGTTGCACTTCCATGAGAAGAATGCAGAATAGAACCTTAAAAACCACATTGTTGAAAAGACCGTCCACAAATTCCGAACATATAAAAAATAAAAAATAAATTATTACCAATAAAAGCCTTCGAGAACATTGTATTATTAGAAAAAGAAAGAAAAACTATGTTATACATAAATGTTGGGAAACAATTGCTAAATTGGGTGTCTAAATCTTACTTGATCGAGGTGGTATACTCTGTTCATTCCTAAAGAAATTATTAGGATCAACCGCAGTCTTCACATCAACCAATCTTTCATAATTCCCATTAAAATAACTTTCTCCATAAACTTTCCCTTCTTCATAACTCCATTTTTTAGTAGATCCAACATCAATATCTCTATAATTGAAATAAGCACTCCTTGGATTTTTAGACACAAATGGTGTCATAAAATCATGAAGTAATTTAGCTTGAGTTGTGAAATTCTTATCTGCTTCATTTCCAGGTTCATCCCAGTTCACTGAGTATTGAATTTTATACAGGTTTCCGGCACGGTGGGGGAATGGCGTTTCAGCGGGTTTGATTTGGTCCATTCTGCCGCCGTAAGCATTGAAAACCATCCCGACTTTGCCGAGTTCGATCATTTTTTGCCAAAGTGATTCTAACCCAGATTTAGGGATTGGGGTCTGAACATAATCTGATTTTCGTTTTAGAAAACCGGCGTCGTTAAGATCCCGATCGAGTAAAGCCGTCGGTGGTGTACCTAAATCGAAATTAGCCCACCATAGAACTGAATCGATCCATGTTGTTTCATTACAGTTTGATTTTCCGATGGATAATTCTGGGAAATCTTTTTGTAGAAGAGACACGAGACTATCGGAATCTCCCAAATACAAAGCGATTACAGTGATTCTCGCCGTTTTTTTCTTGTTTCTAGTCACCGGTTGTAAAAGCATTCTCATGAACAGATTCTCGTCGGTCGTCGGAGCAATGGTTTGCCATTTGAATGTTATATCGGTGGCGTTTTCAGTTAATAATCTTTCGATTCTGAAAACGGTGACGGTCTTCGGTACAGGGACGAGTTTTATTTTATAAGATAAGACAACGCCGAAACTGGCTGCTCCGCCGCCTCTTATAGCCCAAAAAAGGTCCTCCCCCATGGCTTTCCGGTCAAGGATTTTTCCCTTCACGTCGACTAATTTAGCATCCACGACATGGTCCACCGACAAACCGTACTTTCTTATCAAAGTACCATACCCAGCACCGCTTAAATGACCACCAACGCCAACAGTAGGACAAACCCCCGCCGGAAAACCATGAACTTTACTATTTTTCCAAATGTTATAATAAAGTTCACCGAGTGTAGCACCAGCACCGACCCAAGCTGTTTCATCAGCCATATTAACCGTTATTGACCGGAGGTTAAACATATCGAGAACAAAAAAGGGTTTATCAAAAACATAAGACAACCCTTCATAATCATGGCCGCCGCTACGGATTTTGAGTTGAAACCCAAGTTTTCGGGAACAAATAACGGCGGCGGAAACATGGGATTCATCTAAAGGAGTGATGATGATGAGTGGTTTAGGGGTTGAAGAAGTGTTGAAACGGGCGTTACGAATGTAAGCACGTAGAACAGAAGTATATGAAGGGTTGGATTTAGAGACTATAATGGAGGAAGCTGTGTCAGTGGGAATGGATTGGGTTAAACATTGAAGAAGGGCTTGATGAGTAGGATCTGAAACTGCCATTGAATGATACAGGTTGAAGAAGAAAACTAGAGATAGAAGAAGGTACGGACGCATTGGATTCGGCATTGTCGTGTTTGATATTTTCTTGGGGCATTTGTTTGAGTGTAAGCTTGATCGTCACATGGCCTTATTTGTAGCATATATAAGAATATATTGGGAAGTGGGAGATTTTTTTTTATTTTTTGATGAATTAAGAAAAAAATCCACTTAATTAATACATCCACTTGATATTTGGCACTCATTATGGGTGTAAATGTAAAAATAATAATTAGTGGGTATTTTTATTATAATTTAATTTATACTCTAATTATTAAATTTTTTTTTGAGAGTGGTATTTAAATTGTCGTCGATTTAAATCCTTACAATCGAAAATATTATCGATTGTTTTTAACTTCCGTGGAAAGCTCTGCATAGTTTATGAGGGAAGACGCCTCAATTGTTAAAAATAAATGCCTGTAAAACTCGAGAAAAATGTGTAAATATAGAGTATGTGAATAATAATAAATATACTTAAACTTCACATGAAACTAAAAACTTGAAGTTCAAAATTTTATTTACTTAAAAGAATTATATATTTTCTATATTTATTTATTTTTTTAAAACACAAGTTATTTGACTAACGTGCTGTAGGTTTTTCTTGGAGTTGACTAACCAAAGTCTTAAAAGTTGTTTGAAAACTAAAAAATGTTTATGCTCAATACATTAATAATAAATAATAATTTTTTATTTTTTAATAAAATAGTATTATTATTATCCTATTATTCTATAGCGAATTAAAAGAAAACCTGGGATGGAAAAGTTTTTTTTTTTTTAATATTCTTAAACTTTAATGACAAAGACAAACCTAAGAAAGAAAGAAATATTGAGAAAAAAATCTTTGTATTAGAAATTGGGTTGCGTTTTTTCTTTTTATTTAAATAGCAAATAGAATTACATTTATTTCTATTATTAAAGATTGATATAACTGATAGAATAATAAAAAAAATAGTTAAATATATCTTATTCTGACATAAAATAATTAATTTTTAACAGTACAAATAAATAAAACTTTTAATAGAATAAATAATTTATTCTTTAATTTAATTTACATGAATTAATTTATTTAATTTTTTAAATAAAAAATATAATTTAATTTTTAATACAAAAATCTTCAACATACATTTATCGAATAAGATCAGTAATAGTGGAATATTTGTTAGGGAGATAGGAACTGAGCAGCACACGGCTTTATGTTGTGGGCAACTAGGGTCCCATAATGTAACGTGGTTACCTGCTTGCCTAATAAATTTAAATAAAAAAATTATTAATAAAATTAATTTTGACTTTTCAATTTCGGCGCCTATTATGGATGAAATGGATATATTATTCTTGGGAAATCTTAAAAATGGTGCCTTCTCCACTATAAATATTTATTAGTCGGTATAATGTAAATAAATACTATTTTAGGGTAAATTAGAAAAATAGTCATTTTTATTTGTTTTAGATTATATATTTATAATATTTTAGTCACTTGCGTTATCGTTTTGTTACGAAATGGTCATTCTACTGTTAAACTCTATTACATGGTCCTATATGGCAGTCCAAATAAGTTTTAAATGTCAACTTGGATGTCCTACGTGACAGTCCAAATTAAATGTATTTAACTAAAAACCTATTTTCATCCCAACAACTGGACATTCAAGTTGGCATTTAAAACTCATTTGGACTGTCGCGTAGGACTATCATTAGGGAGATAACAGAGTTTAACAATAGAGTGACCATTGCGTACAAAACGATAATATAAATGACTAAAACGTAACATTTCAAACATAAGTGACTTAGATGTAATCTGAGACAAGTGACTATTTTTATAGTTTATCGTAAATTTTATTTTTCATCATTTACGACGAGTGTTTATTATATTTTTCCGAATTGTATTTACCAACAAATTAATAATTTTTTTCTTTTTAAAAAATCATAAAAATATGGAAAAGGAATGATTTATCATTGTTTATCTTTAAAAAAAGTTCATTGATTTGGATCCCTTCGTTTAAAATTAAATAATTAAATATAGAAGGATAAATTTCAAAATATGTGCAATGTTCTATGATTTTTATTTTGGTACAATAACTGAATTTAAGTTAATTTTGGAGAAGGTAAACATCCGACCAATAGAACATAACTTAGGTTTTATGTTATATATGAATTTTGATTTTATGTAATTTTATACATTTAATTTTCATTGACTTCAATTTTCATAAATTATTAACATAATTATTAATATAAAAGTATTTTGTGTTTACGTATTTATATTTATATAATATATAAATAAAGTTATTTATTTAAAAGTGCACAATTGAATCAAAATCAAAATTTTATTTATATGATTGCACCAAATCAAAATTCATGTATAATTTTAAGATTTATACCAATATAAAATTATCAATATTTATGATCATAATCGAGTGCTAGCTAGATTTTTCTATGGGTTGGAAAGCTTGCTTAACTCAATAGGCTCAATCCTACTTGGACCAGGTTTAGGATAAAAAATTTATCTCTTGAGCAGACTCAACTTGAGTTTAATTTAAATGATAAAAATATTTTAAAATTTAAATTTAATTATAAAAATATATGAGATATTAATATAAGAAGATATTTTTAATATTTTATTAATTTTTAAACAGCAAAACAAATTTTCTTAGACAAGACGGGTCTATCTAAAAATGGACCTAAACTTGAAATTTTTTTTAAAACTAGATCGAAACTCAATTTGATCCATAAGCAACTCTAATTTGATCCATAAGCTTGATGTGATAAAGTCATAAAATTTATGGGCTATGGAATAAATTTGGACACCCTAAGTATCTTTTTTTTCTCAATTAAGTATGATTTTTTGATATTAATCTCATTATAGTTTTTTTTATCATATATGCTTTTTTTAATATAATTGTTTGAAACTACTCATAGCCCCTCCTCAACCCCTAAATAAGAGGATAATATGTTTCAGCACACTCGAACTCACGTCTTTCTATATTGACAACAATGTCGATGCCGATCAAATTAATACTCAACCGGCCATAATTAAATATAATTAATTAGAAGTTTCTGAGTTTGAAAAAATATATATATATAAGGAGATTCTTTATATATAGAATTTTACTTAAAATAAAATCCAAATCTAATTTCTTTCTCTCCTTAATTTTCGGTGCCAAAGCTTTTCCATTTTTCAAATGAGTAATGTGATAATTGTCTGTCCATTTCAAGTTTCCTTTTAATTTATCAAAAAAATCAAAGATTCCTTTTTCTTTTTTAAATACTTTTTGGGGTCTATTGTGTTTGTTTTATGAATGGGATTTGGTTAATTAGACACGTTTGAGATCAATGGGCATTCGCCGAACTTTGGATGGCCATTTCAAACATTATGTTATTATTATATTTAATAACAATTTTGTATTTAAATTTAATATATAATAGCAGATTGAGTCTTAGCTCGATTAGCATGGACATTGTTGTCAATATAAGAGGATGTGAATTTAAATGCTCTGAAGCGCATTATCCTCTTATTTATAGGCTAGGGATAAACTATGGATAGCTTTAGGCATTATGTTATGAAGATCAAATGTGAACAAAACTTATAATGAGATTGTTTTAAAAGATTAAGATATAATATATATAGCTATTAGTATGAAAATAATTTTATAGATTTGATAGCAATTCAAGCATTTAGTGGCCCAAGTTGAAGATTTGATAATAATATTAGGGTAAATTACGCTCAAAGTTAATAAATTATTTGTAAGTTTACATTTTGGTCGTTCAATTTCTAAAAGTTATAAAATAGTAAAAGTTTTAATTTTAGTTATTAGATTTTTAAAATAGTTGTTGTATGGCTTGCTCTGTTAGTCCACCGTTTGCACAATCAAAAGCTCTCATTCTCCTTTTCTTTTACAATTTAATTTTTTTATGAAACAACTTTAAACGTTACAAA
Source organism: Gossypium hirsutum (assembly GCF_007990345.1). NCBI lineage: Eukaryota > Viridiplantae > Streptophyta > Magnoliopsida > Malvales > Malvaceae > Gossypium > Gossypium hirsutum. The sequence continues at coordinate 125,086,766 of NC_053429.1, forward strand.
TTTACGAACTAAAATCCAAGGAATTTTTTTCTTCGATCTCTGGCACTAACAATCATATTGACTTGGATCTAAGATGTGTTTTTTTACTCGTTGATGGGTACTGATCCACTATCTCAATTATCAAATTGTCACTAAAGCTCGCTAATCAAACTTAAAAAAAAAGGTTTAACAACCCAATGACTTAAATAATAACTTTCAAATAGTTCAGTGACTTAAATGAAAATTTTCAAATAGTTCAGTGACTATTTTGTAACTTTTGAAGTTGAACGATCAAAATGTAAACTTACTAATAATTTAATAACCTTAGATGTAGTTTGCCCTTTCTTTTAAAAATTCAAGTTGCTATGTGTTAGGATCGAACCAATTAAGAAGAAGTAAAAAAAAAAAAATAGCGGAATAAATTGAGAAATTGAACACATAAATTTAACGTGTAAAAACCCCTCCAAAGAGGATAAAAAACCACGGACAAAGATAATTTTACTATAATGGCAAAAGAATGAAGAGTACAAAAGATGGAGATAAAAACTAAACCCCGAAAACCCAAAAAACAAAGAACCCTTAAAATGTAAAAACAAAATTTTCTAAATGTGTTATGAGTTCTAATCTCTAATGGGTGTATTTTCTAATGTTGTAAAAGAACCTATTTATAAGCTAAATTAGTAGGTCAAATAAACTATGCTAATAAATGCTAAATGTATTATAATAATAAATACTAAATCTTATAGAAAGAAAATATATTTTGTTTAACTTTGACTTGCAAACATTTCTTAGAATTTGGGTCACACAACTCTAACACTATGCTATAATAATATTGATGAAATTTCATTTAAACAGAAATATATAGTTCCAACCTATTATGTGTGTGATGAAATTGTATTTTAACTTTAAAAAATATATAACTTAATTTCAACCTTCAAAAATAATTTATGACTTCATTTTTACTATTATGTGTGTACCTTGTTTGGATAAATTACGGTTTTCAATCCTGTATTGAGTCTTACTTCGATTATATATATAATTTATAGTATGTATTTGTTGGTGGAATTGTATTTGTAAACAAACTCGGTTTAATATATGCCATTATTCCTGTCTTGCTCATTCTAACCTTTGCTTTTGTCCAGCACGATATTACTCTATGTGCTGATCATTAATTTATTATTATGATGATGATAATGATGATGATGAGGTTGAATCCACTAAATGTAACACCCCAAACCCGGCCTAGACGCTACATCCGGATCCGGTGTGCCACATTGATGCGTACAAAACATTCCGTATTATTTAGTTTGGAAAACTTAATTGGTGATGTAAAAGATACTCTTATTATAGGTTAAAGTGAATGGGAGCTGTGCACCAGGTAGGAAACCAGAAAAAGAGGAGGTGAGTCTGTCAGACTGCTTAAGTACCAAGCTCTATTCGGATCCAATCCTAGACATGCACACCGCCATTGCCACACTCTAACATCTCATATAATTGTGAGAAAACCATTTGGTTAAGTCCATCTTAATAAAGTGATTAAGTTTGAAAATGTTTGCTTAGCGGAAGTCTTACTTGTAATCGTGTTATTTTGAAATCACTTAATGTTTTTGAAAACGAACCCTAGATCTAGCCCATTTTGATAGTTAATATAATTTAAGATCATCATGATAAGTTATAGATCAAAACCCAAATAAAAAAAATCATAAGCGGCCTTATTACCAAACAAAACCCAAATCATCAAAGTAAAGAAAATTGAAGTCCAAATCACCAGAAGAAATCCATATTGCAGAACGAGTGGCCACTTCGAATCCCTCGCAGCTCCAAGCCCACTATGGTTGGGGATTACCTGCATGGATGAAAATAGGAGATGAGTTTGGGGAAACTCAGTGTGTAAAATTAACCCAACCATAGCCCATATCAGCTCAAACCACAGAATTAAAACAAGTTGGCCTCAGCCTAGAACAGATTTCAGAATAAAGCCCATAGGCCCAGAACAGATCAGAACAGATATATCATGCTTATGCAGAAACCCAACCATATCCAACCATGTGCACCCCCATACCATCCTTTCACCATGTGGGGAGACTACTCAACCCACCCAACCGCTACACACCACAGAAATATGCAGCATGGCTGCCAGATGCAGAAAATGTGACAGAGTCACCAGATACAGATATTTTGTGGCAGTGCCACCAGAACAGATATACGTGGCAGGGCCACCAGAACAGATAATTTGTGGCATAGCCACCAGGATGCTTCCTCCATAATATAACCCATGTCCCCATGCAACAGATATACATTCATGGCATACATCATACAGATTTAATTCATCATGCTTTTCAGACAAAATTAACCTTAGGGGTATAGAGGTCATTTTGCATACATAGGGGTATAATGGTAATTTTGCATACATAGGGGTACTCTAGTATATCTAACTATTTCTAAGGTTTTCATGCATATCGTAGCCATTACGTTTAGCCAGAAACACTTACCGAGTGTTCTTACCGAATTGGGCCCGTTGGCCCATTAACCCAGTTTGGCCCATTAAGCCCAAAATATCAAAACGCATGAAATCGCGCGTACTGCAGTTTTATCACTTTCGATTACCAGTAATAATTACCCATACGTCTTACGAGCATTCGCACACTCGCAAGTGCCCAAAATACCGGCTTTTCGGCATTTCGGCTTTTCAGCTTTTGCCGATCTAGCCTATGAGAGGGTGTCAGTTACACACCTGTTTTTGGGATTTCCTCGACGAGATCTACACACGAACTGCCTACAATTGAATCACTTAATATTACTCCAAATATCGAAATAAAATTAAGTATATAGTCCCTTACCACATTCGGCCAAACATGCCTAAAACCCTTATTGCTCTTACCTTACTGCCGAACTATGGTTAACTCCAAAGATCCGATCGTTCCACCTGTCCAAGCCCTTGATCAACCACCTCTAAATTACGTTATTACCAAAACAAAATAGTTATTACGACCCCTCAGGATTACAAGTCCAAATCGACAACCTCCCTAACTTTTAGGGATTTCGGCTTTTCCTAAAATATGTAAGAAGACTAAGTTTTGGAGAAGACTTACCACCGATTCCTTAGTGAATGATTCCAATGAGTTTCCCACTCGATCCCGATGTAGATCTAAGCCCTCAGATGATAACAAAAGTCGGGCTTTCAGTGACTTCAGTATTCGGCCAAGTCCCTTTTAATGTGGGGTTTTTCGGCTTTTTGCAACTTGTGTTTAGAAAGGTAAAATGAGAGGGTTTTGCTATGGTCTTGTCGTCAAAACTTGAGGTTTTAGAGGGCTGGTGAATCGGCCACAAATGATGAAGAGAAGAGATGTGGTTTTGGTTAAAAGAAATCGGCACAAAAAGAATCAAGCTTTCGGGATTTCGGCTTTTGTATATAAGGCTTAAGAACAATGATAAGAACGTGGAGATGAATAGAATAATGGAAGGATTCAGCTATGGGGAAAGAAGAAGGAAGATAGATGGAGAGAAAAAAGAAAAGAAAAGAAAGGAAGAGAACGAAGAATGGTCAGAAAAGAAAAAAAACGGCACAACACTCCCAAATGCCGAATTTATACCTAGCTTTTGACCTAGCCGAAATTTACCCCCTAAAGAAACCCTTGGCCGGCCAACTCTTGCTCCTCAAGAGTCCACTATTCGGCCAACACCATCCTCCTTGATCAGCTCCTAAATCCTCTCCCTTATCCCCTCCTTACTCAATCTCCTGAGCAACTCAAACTCCTCCTAACAGACTTTTACTTCAGTTCCACTACTTACCTTTTCTGTTCATAAAAATTAATCCCTTGATTTGCTGTCATTGTGACTTGAACCTGGGTTGTAATAGCCTGAATTTTTAGTGGTGTCGGAATGGTGATTCGAGATCACTAAATCTGACAAACGAGTAGAAAATATTATAAATTTAGTAAGTATAAGTTAAATGTGAAGTTAGGAAAATTTTTGAAATAGTGAATAGTGTACTAGGAATAAATATTAAAATAATTAAAATAAAAAAAACGAGGTATCGAGACCTCGAAGATTTTAAACCGAGCCATAAATATTTTTAGAAATATTTATAGAGTGTCATTGAGTTGGTATTAAAGTTTCGTTAGAAATTTTAACGTTTGGATAGTTAATTAACTAAAAAGGACTAAATTGGGAATAGTGTAAAATTTGTTAAATTGTGATTAAATAGCTTAAGTGACTAAAGTGGAGGGATTTAAAAGGCTATTAGACCCAAATTATATGGGCTGGACGGTTGGGTAAGAAAAATCAGCAGAATGTAAGGAGAAACAGGGGCAAAATTGGAAACTTAACAAATTAAACATTTAAAACAAAGACAAAAGTGAAAAATCTAGAGATCTCTTCACAATTTATCAGCAAAAACGCCATAGGAGGTCTGGAATAAGCTGGTTTTTCATATTTTTGAATCATGTAAGTTTAATTCTTGATTATTTCTTCTAATTTTTGTGATTTTGATACTTTTACAATTAGGTCCAACTAATTATTTCATTAGTTTTTGATTCCATGGCTGATTTTGAAAGTTACCATTGATTAGTGTTGGATTTTTATGATGACTAAACATCAAATTGAAGCTTTAATTTTGTTATTTGATGATTTTATTAAGTAATTTTGATAGAAATTGATTTTAGGGACCTAATTGTGAAAAAGTTGGGAATTAAGGTTTGGTGTTGCGGTTTTGAGTATGAAAGGCTATGTAGTAGTCTAAAATAGTTGGAAAAAGGTGTTAATTGAGAAAAATTAGATCAATTGAGGGGTTAATTGAGTAGGGATCAAATTGTAAAAATTGTAAAGTTTGGGGTAAAAGTGTAACTTCGAAAATTAAAGGGCATAAATTGTGAAATGAATTAGAATTGAATTAAATGCTGATGAATGAATAAATTTGCATTTTAGATCGAGAACCTGAAACAAGTCGAGGAAAAGAAAAAGTAGCCGATTAGTCCCTGAACTTTTACAAATTCTGCAAATCGATCCAGGTAAGTTCATATGGCTGAAATTTAATGATTAAATGTTAATTTCATGAATTATACAATGTATGATGAAATGTATTTATTGTTGAAATGAGAATAAAATAAAAATGTGAAAATCGAATAAATGATCAAATTAAGTGGAACACCGGATTTGAGTACTTCTGATCAAGAAACAAAGTGATAAGTGGCTACACTTATCTGATCAAGAAACAAAGTGATAAGTGGTTACACTTATCTGATCAAGAAACAAAGTGATAAGTGGTTACACTTATCTGATCAAGAGACAAAGTGATAAGTGGTAGCTTCAGCTACACTTATCTGATCAAGTGGCAAAGTGATAAGTGGTAGCCTAGCTACACTTATCTGATCAAGGACAAGTGATAAGAGGTCATATGTCAAAGTGAAAGTGAAGTACTCAATTTTCCGTAACCGTTCCTTAATTTTGATCAAGGATGGTAAGTGACAAATGGGCCCAAAGGAATTATGGTAAAAGAATAAGTAGTAGTGAGTTTATACCAAGGAACTCACCAAAGATTGTGGTTGACAGGTAAATTTAGTAATGGTGTATATTGTATAAGTGTACAAGTGTTTGGTAAGATTTATGTTTTATGCCGATGAACTTACTAAGCTTTTCTATAAGCTTACATGTGTGTGTTTATTGTTTTTGTAGATTAACGTATTTATACATTCGGAGGATCGGATCTACATCAAGAATCACACTATCCAGATATACTCCGGTAGTTTATGTTAAGCAACTTTTTGGATTTATATGGCATGTATGGGGAATTGAAGTAAAAAGTAAATTTGAATGTTATGGTTGCGTTAGATATCGAAATATATACATGTTTTTAGTTTGAAATGGTTGATTGGTTGAACTTCATTAGTATTTAAATGAAGTAGATGAAATACTGGAATTGCTTGTGATTTGAAATTTGCAGGGAAGGTTAGACAATTATAAAGGGGTTATATTGAATTTTTTTAAAAAAATTGCAATGGAGCAGTTCTTGGACAGCAGCATTGATGTAACTTTTAAAAATCACCAAAAATAGTGGAAATAGAATTAGAAGTTGAGAGAGATATGAAATTAAAGCTGAAAGAGTCTACTTTCATATAAAAGAAGTGGAGTAAGCAAAAGAATTATATACTTTTAGATATTTGAATTTTAGTGAAACAGGGCAAGAATGTTTTTGAAGTCCCCTGTTCTGACTTTAGAAATTCATTAAAAATTGTACAGAAGGAATTTTGAGTTATAATTTATATGTATAGACTCCTTAATGAGTCTATTTTCAGTAGAAATAAGTTTAATCACCATATGAAGCCTTTAATAAGAGATAATTAAATTTTAGTGATGAGTGGTTAGGATAGTCGATTAGTGAAACAGGGGAGACTTCAACTAATAAACTGTACTAATTGGCTAAAGAAAAAAATTCTGAAAAATTTATGATGAATAGATATATGAGTCTAGTTTTATGGAAAATTTACGGATCTAAATTTCGAGTTTTGTAGCTTGAATTATAATTATTTTAGTGACTGCTGTACAGGAGGACAGCTTTATTATGAATGATGAAATTAAATTTGAAAGTAAATTTTTATGCCCCGAACTTTTAAGTTAAGTCAAGTAACGCCTCATGCTCGACTCCGGCCATGGTCTCGGGTAAGGGGTGTTACATTTTAGTGGTATCAGAGCCCGGTTTAGCCGGTCCTCGGAATATGTGTGAAGTGTAAAGTGTTTAGAAATACATGCCATATAAATCTGTGATAGTGTGATGTGTATGATCCGATCTAATCTTTGTTATTTTTATAGATACTCTCCGATTATAAAGATGTCAAATTTACCTGAACGTACTGATCAAGAAGAAGTTAACAGTAGAGCACAGAATTCTGAACAAAGAGCAAGCAGTGATGTTCCGATTTCCCAAATGCGAGAGCATGAATTAAAGAATATGATTTATGGGATTATGAATCAGTGGTATACTGAAATGAGGCAAGAAAGAAATCAGGCTGAACCACCTCCTCCCCCTACTGCTCCATCGATGGTACCCCCGGTTGCTCCTCCACCTTCTACAACGACTGAATCTAGTAAGCGTTCTCCATTGGAAAGGCTTAGAAAACTTGGAGCCGAAGAATTTCGGGGAAGGACTGATGATGATCCCGTCAAAGCTGAATATTGGTTACAGAGTTTGATAAGAATTTTTAAAGAAATGACTTGCTCACCAGATGACTATTTGAGATGTGCTGTGTCTCTGTTGAAAGAAGAAGCTTATAGTTGGTGGGAGACGATCGAGGCTGTGGTTCCGGCAGAGAAAATTTCTTGGGAATTTTTCCAAAATGAATTTAAGAAGAAATATGTGGGCAGACGATATTTGGATAAAAAGAAAAGGGAATTCCTCGACCTACGACAGGGAAATAAATCAGTAGTTGAATATGAAAGAGAATTTGTCTACCTCAGCAAATATGCCCGAGACATTGTATCTACTGAAAAAGAAATGTGTATCCGGTTTGAAGAAGGGTTAAATGATGAAATTAGAATGATGATTGGGGGTAATGAAATACGAGAGTTCGTTGTTCTGTCAGACCGTGCTCAAAAGCTTGAAGAAGTATACAATAGAAAAATGCAGCGGGATCGAAAAAGTAAAGAGCCATTCAAAAGAGGTGCTTCTAAGTCATTTTCAGATTTTCCAGTGAAGAAATCTAGAGAAGAAATTAATCGAACTACATCAGTGTCGGGGAGATCGGGCAGAGATAGACCAAGACAATCTGATTTCAGGGTATTCGATAGACCTGTAGCAAGTGTGAGCAGTGTTCAGAATGCTTCACGACCTAAGTGTCAATATTGTGGAAGATATCATTTCGGAGAATGCAGGACTAAGATGGGGGCTTGTTATAAATGTGGGGCTACTGATCATCTTATTCGAGATTGTCCCCGGCTGCAAAAAGATGAAGTGGAACAGAAAGAGATACAGAGAACCATTCCTCAAAGAAGTAGACGTTCGGGCCAGAGCAGTGCTACAGGGACTACCCGTTCGGGTACGAGGGAATCAGTTGGTCGATCAGAGAATAGAGCACCAGCACGTACCTACGCCATTCGAGCAAGGGAAGAAGCTACGGCTCCTGATGTAATTGCTGGTACTTTCTATCTTTATGATGTTATTGTTTATGCATTGATAGACCCTGGATCTACTCATTCATATATTTGCACTATGTTAGCATCTGAAAAGAATTTATTTGTTGAGTCCACTGAATTTGATATACAAGTTACAAATCCATTAGGTCATAGTGTGATGGTTAATTTGATATGTCGTAATTGTCCACTGAAAGTGAAAGGCTATGAATTCCCCGCTGATTTGATGTTGTTACCCTTTCGGGAATTTGACATTATTCTGGGGATGGACTGGTTAATGAGACATGATGCGGTGGTGAATTGTCGTGATAAGCAAATCAGTTTGAAATGTCAAACAGGAGATGTAATCTCAGTTGGGTTAGAAAACATGGGCGATACAGTCAGAATTATTTCAGCTCTCTCTGCTCAGAGATTATTACACAAAGGCAATGAAGCATTCTTGGCCTATATCCTTGATACTCGGGGTTCTGATTTAAAGCTCGAACAAGTGCCAGTGGTGAATGAATTTCCTGATGTGTTCCCTGAAGAGTTACCCGGTCTACCACCTGATAGAGAAGTTGAATTTGTAATTGATGTGATCCCCGGAACAACTCCTATATCAATGACACCATACAGAATGGCTCCAGCGGAATTAAAAGAGTTGAAGGCGCAGTTGCAGGAGTTATTAGATAAAGGGTTCATCAGACCGAGTATGTCGCCCTGGGGTGCACCTGTCTTGTTTGTGAAAAAGAAGGACGGTTCTTTAAGACTGTGTATAGATTACAGGCAGTTGAATAAGGTAACAGTAAAGAATAAATATCCTTTGCCTCGTATTGATGATCTATTTGATCAGTTGAAAGGTGCTGCAGTATTTTCCAAGATAGACCTTCGATCTGGGTATTATCAGTTGAAAGTTAAAGAGTGTGATGTGCCGAAAACTGCCTTCCGAACTCGATATGGTCATTATGAATTTTTGGTGATGCCATTTGGTTTAACCAATGCTCCTGCTGCTTTTATGGATTTGATGAATAGAATTTTTCAGTCATATTTGGATAGATTTGTGGTTGTGTTCATTGACGATATATTGATTTATTCAAAGACAGAGTCCGAACATGCACAACATCTAAGGATTGTATTACAGACTTTGCGGGAGAAACAGTTATATGCGAAATTCAGCAAATGTGAATTTTGGCTTCAGGAAGTTGCGTTTTTGGGTCATATTGTATCAGCTGAGGGAATAAGAGTGGATCCAAGTAAGATAGCGGCAGTGGTAAATTGGAAAGTTCCAAAGAATGTTACTGAAGTACGGAGCTTTCTAGGATTGGCAGGTTATTATCGCCGATTTGTCAAAGATTTCTCAATGATTACCTTACCGTTGACTCGATTACTACAAAAGAATGTTGAATTTATATGGTCAGACGAATGTCAGCAGAGTTTCGATCAGTTGAAAAAGATGTTGACAGAGGCTCCAGTGTTGACTCAACCAGAATCGGGCGTACCGTTTGTAGTATATAGTGATGCGTCTCTGAGTGGTTTGGGTTGTGTACTTATGCAGTCAGGAAAAGTGGTGGCATATGCTTCCCGACAACTGAAACCGCACGAGAAGAATTATCCTACACATGATTTGGAATTGGCAGCGATCGTGTTTGCTTTGAAGATATGGAGACACTACTTATATGGTGAGAAATGTTATGTGTATACTGATCATAAAAGCTTGAAGTATTTAATGACTCAGAAAGAGTTAAATTTGAGACAGAGACGATGGTTAGAGTTGCTGAAAGATTATGATCTTGTCATTGACTATCACCCAGGGAAAGCAAATGTCGTAGCAGATGCACTTAGTCGGAAATCATCATTATTTGCATTACGGGCATTGAGTGCTCATTTATCTATTAATGAGGATGGTTCTGTACTAGCGGAATTAAAAGCTAAACCTGTGTTCTTTCAACGGATACGGGAATTACAAGATGAAGACCCAAAATTGATGCTAAAACGACAGATGGTTCAAAATGAGTTAAGCTCAGAATACTCCATTGATGAAAATGGTATGTTATATTATCGTAATAGAATATGTGTTCCAAATAATTTAGACTTGAAAAATGATATTTTATCAGAGGCTCACAGTAGTATGTGTTCTATTCACCCGGGGAGTACAAAAATGTATTGTGATTTGAAGAAAATGTATTGGTGGCCTGGAATGAAACGAGAAATCTGTGAATATGTAGCAAGATGTTTGATTTGTCAACAGGTGAAAGCTGAGCATCAAGTGCCGACAGGGTTGTTACAGCCCATTATGATTCCAGAGTGGAAATGGGAACATGTCACGATGGATTTTGTATCTGGATTACCAGTAACTCCGAAGAAGAAAGATTCGATATGGGTGATTGTTGATCGGTTAACTAAGTCGGCACATTTTATTCCAGTCAGAACAGATTATCAGCTTGAAAAGTTAGCGGAGTTATATGTGTCTGAAATAGTGAGGTTACATGGGGTACCGATATCTATTATTTCGGATCGAGATCCGAGATTTACCTCGAGATTTTGGAGTAAATTACAGGAGGCTTGGGCACCAAATTAAATTTCAGCACAGCTTTTCATCCCCAGACAGATGGGCAGTCAGAGCGAGTGATTCAGATTTTAGAAGATATGTTAAGGTGTTGTATACTTGAGTTCTGCGGCAGCTGGGAAAGGTATTTACCTTTAGCCGAATTTGCTTATAATAATAGTTATCAAACTAGTATTAAAATGGCACCGTTTGAAGCTCTGTATGGAAGAAAGTGTAGAACTCCATTATATTGGACTGAATTAAGTGAATCGAAACTGGTGGGAGTGGACTTGATTCGGGAAACTGAAGAAAAAGTTCGTATTATTCGAGATTGTTTAAAAGCTGCCTCCGATCGGCAAAAATCATATGCAGATTTGAAGAGAAGGGATATAGAGTTTAGTGTGGGTGATCGTGTATTTTTGAAAGTGTCACCGTGGAAGAAAGTTTTGCGGTTCGGCAGAAAGGGAAAACTCAGCCCACGATTTATCGGGCCGTATGAAATCATTGAAAGAATCGGTCCGGTAGCTTATAGATTGGCTTTGCCCCGGGAACTTGAAAATATTCATAATGTGTTTCATGTGTCTATGTTGAGACGGTATAGATCAGATCCATCACATGTAATTCCTCATACGGAAATAGAGCTCCAACCTGACATGACTTATTCAGAGGAACCGGTGAAAATTTTAGCTCGGGAGGTTAAAGAGTTGAGGAATAAACGTGTACCACTAGTTAAGGTGTTATGGAATCGACATGGATCTGAGGAGGCAACCTGGGAAACGGAGGAATTGATGAGATTTCAGTATCCGAATTTATTTCCAGGTACGAAATTTCGGGGACGAAATTTCCTAAAATGGGGGAGAGTTGTAATAGCCTGAATTTTTAGTGGTGTCGGAATGGTGATTCGAGATCACTAAATCTGACAAACGAGTAGAAAATATTATAAATTTAGTAAGTATAAGTTAAATGTGAAGTTAGGAAAATTTTGAAATAGTGAATAGTGTACTAGGAATAAATATTAAAATAATTAAAATAAAAAAAACGAGGTATCGAGACCTCGAAGATTTTAAACCGAGCCATAAATATTTTAGAAATATTTATAGAGTGTCATTGAGTTGGTATTAAAGTTTCGTTAGAAAATTTTAACGTTTGGATAGTTAATTAACTAAAAGGACTAAATTGGAATAGTGTAAAATTTGTTAAATTGTGATTAAATAGCTTAAGTGACTAAAGTGGAGGGATTTAAAAGGCTATTAGACCCAAATTATATGGGCTGGACGGTTGGGTAAGAAAAATCAGCAGAATGTAAGGAGAAACAGGGGCAAAATTGGAAACTTAACAAATTAAACATTTAAAACAAAGACAAAAGTGAAAAATCTAGAGATCTCTTCACAATTTATCAGCAAAAACGCCATAGGAGGTCTGGAATAAGCTGGTTTTTCATATTTTTGAATCATGTAAGTTTAATTCTTGATTATTTCTTCTAATTTTTGTGATTTTGATACTTTTACAATTAGGTCCAACTAATTATTTCATTAGTTTTTGATTCCATGGCTGATTTTGAAAGTTACCATTGATTAGTGTTGGATTTTTATGATGACTAAACATCAAATTGAAGCTTTAATTTTGTTATTGATGATTTTATTAAGTAATTTTGATAGAAATTGATTTTAGGGACCTAATTGTGAAAAAGTTGGGAATTAAGGTTTGGTGTTGCGGTTTTGAGTATGAAAGGCTATGTAGTAGTCTAAAATAGTTGGAAAAAGGTGTTAATTGAGAAAAATTAGATCAATTGAGGGGTTAATTGAGTAGGGATCAAATTGTAAAAATTGTAAAGTTTGGGGTAAAAGTGTAACTTCGAAAATTAAAGGGCATAAATTGTGAAATGAATTAGAATTGAATTAAATGCTGATGAATGAATAAATTTGCATTTTAGATCGAGAACCTGAAACAAGTCGAGGAAAAGAAAAAGTAGCCGATTAGTCCCTGAACTTTTACAAATTCTGCAAATCGATCCAGGTAAGTTCATATGGCTGAAATTTAATGATTAAATGTTAATTTCATGAATTATACAATGTATGATGAAATGTATTTATTGTTGAAATGAGAATAAAATAAAAATGTGAAAATCGAATAAATGATCAAATTAAGTGGAACACCGGATTTGAGTACTTCTGATCAAGAAACAAAGTGATAAGTGGCTACACTTATCTGATCAAGAAACAAAGTGATAAGTGGTTACACTTATCTGATCAAGAAACAAAGTGATAAGTGGTTACACTTATCTGATCAAGAGACAAAGTGATAAGTGGCTACACTTATCTGATCAAGTGATAAAGTGATAAGTGGTAGCTTCAGCTACACTTATCTGATCAAGTGGCAAAGTGATAAGTGGTAGCCTAGCTACACTTATCTGATCAAGGACAAGTGATAAGAGGTCATATGTCAAAGTGAAAGTGAAGTACTCAATTTTCCGTAACCGTTCCTTAATTTTGATCAAGGATGGTAAGTGACAAATGGGCCCAAAGGAATTATGGTAAAGAATAAGTAGTAGTGAGTTTATACCAAGGAACTCACCAAAGATTGTGGTTGACAGGTAAATTTAGTAATGGTGTATATTGTATAAGTGTACAAGTGTTTGGTAAGATTTATGTTTTATGCCGATGAACTTACTAAGCTTTTCTATAAGCTTACATGTGTGTGTTTATTGTTTTGTAGATTAACGTATTTATACATTCGGAGGATCGGATCTACATCAAGAATCACACTATCCAGATATACTCCGGTAGTTTATGTTAAGCAACTTTTTGGATTTATATGGCATGTATGGGGAATTGAAGTAAAAAGTAAATTTGAATGTTATGGTTGCGTTAGATATCGAAATATATACATGTTTTTAGTTTGAAATGGTTGATTGGTTGAACTTCATTAGTATTTAAATGAAGTAGATGAAATACTGGAATTGCTTGTGATTTGAAATTTGCAGGGAAGGTTAGACAATTATAAAGGGTTATATTGAATTTTTTTAAAAAAATTGCAATGGAGCAGTTCTTGGACAGCAGCATTGATGTAACTTTTAAAAATCACCAAAAATAGTGGAAATAGAATTAGAAGTTGAGAGAGATATGAAATTAAAGCTGAAAGAGTCTACTTTCATATAAAAGAAGTGGAGTAAGCAAAAGAATTATATACTTTTAGATATTTGAATTTTAGTGAAACAGGGCAAGAATGTTTTGAAGTCCCCTGTTCTGACTTTAGAAATTCATTAAAAATTGTACAGAAGGAATTTTGAGTTATAATTTATATGTATAGACTCCTTAATGAGTCTATTTTCAGTAGAAATAAGTTTAATCACCATATGAAGCCTTTAATAAGAGATAATTAAATTTTAGTGATGAGTGGTTAGGATAGTCGATTAGTGAAACAGGGGAGACTTCAACTAATAAACTGTACTAATTGGCTAAAGAAAAAATTCTGAAAAATTTATGATGAATAGATATATGAGTCTAGTTTTATGGAAATTTACGGATCTAAATTCGAGTTTTGTAGCTTGAATTATAATTATTTTAGTGACTGCTGTACAGGAGGACAGCTTTATTATGAATGATGAAATTAAATTTGAAAGTAAATTTTTATGCCCGAACTTTTAAGTTAAGTCAAGTAACGCCTCATGCTCGACTCCGGCCATGGTCTCGGGTAAGGGGTGTTACATGGGTCCTCCCTAGCTTCCACACGCCACTTATAGCCTTCCCTGTGGCGTCACATGCCACTTCACCACTTGCTTCCTTGTGATCTATTTTACACAATTAATTCTTCAAAGCCCAATTTACCAGAACCCCTTTCTCTTATGGAATTAAAATTAATTAAAACTATCGGGTTATCCTAAGCTTGGGCCTTCTAGAGGCCCACTATCACAATTAAACCTACACTTAACAAGCAGAACACAGAATTTTTAATTTTACAAACTTTTTCAGAATTCCCAAAAATTTGGGGCGTTACAGTTTAGTTATCAATAGGATTGTAAATGAGATATAGGTGCTCATAGGTTATCTAAGTTCAACTTGAAAGAAAATTAAACTTGAACTCTCAATTAAGCAGACCTTGAGCTTAGTAATACTCGACTTGAACGACTCGTGAGCCTTATCGAGTTTTTCATTTTTTATATTATTAAATTACGTTATTATTCTTAATATATATTTTAACTCTAAGCTTAATTATTTAACCAAGCTTGAGCTTGACTACAAAATTTGATAAATGAGCTTAATCAAGCTCAAACCCGAGTAACCTGATTATATCTTGAGCTAAGCTTGAATTTAAAAATAAATATTTGATCAAGCTCAAACCGAATATCAAACTCTAAAAGCTTAAATTGAACTCGAACTTAACATTATTTAAATTTGATTCAAGTCAATTAAACCTCTAATTTACGATATATCCTTATTGTTTAGATTTATTTCGAATTTTAGAATTTGAAATGTGTTTCGTATTAGAATCCCTGCATATTATAATAAGGTATAAAATAAAGAAAATAATAAAAGTAGCAAAAGACTTTATAATTTGTTTTATTTGTTAGCATGTTTGACCAATCTATCTTAACTATTTGTTTATATAATTTTGAGATTTTATATAGTTAATCTCAAGATTATAATTGAAGAAAAGATTGGATCTAAGTAATGTTACTTTTCAAGAATACTAATGTGATTTACTCTATATTATGATATGCAATCATAATAAGATATGAGATGACTTTATGAAGAATTATTTTAATCATTTGTATCATTATATTAAATGTAATTGATTTGATGAGATTTAAGCATATCATAATGTATTGAAGTTTGATTAGTATATAAAGAAGCCTTGTTGGAAGTTGTTATGGTCACAATTACAGCAAAGAGTTACAAATATGCCTTTAACTTCTCGAGTCGCATTACTTGCTTTATTTGGAATTAACAATCTTTTCAACCAAAAATGGTTGCGTCATAACTTTATTAATATTATGGACATTTGTTGGCCCGTTTATGAAGATTGATTTTATGGAGGAACAAATCTTTGAAGATTGAATCGATTTAGATCAAGCAAATCATATCCTTGTTTTGTGAGGATTGGCTTGAATGATTGGAAGACTTATATCCTACACTTACTTAGAAATGTCTAATAATCCTAATTTATTATGATACTTGTCAATACCATTTTTTTTATTTGAAAAACGGGAGTCGACTTCAAAACAAAAATGGAGTTGCCACTAATCTTTTTTCGAGGTGTGATCGGATCACATTGAGATTGATCATTTTAATAAAACATTTTGATTTATTAAAACAATGATTTTGGGTCTACTAAATTCGAGAAAAATGGTTCGGGTTTGGTTACGCACGAGGAAGGATTAGCACCCTCGTAACGCCTAAAATTGGTACCAATTGATTAATTAATGCCCTATTGTCTAAAATTTTAAAAAAATATTTTGAAATACAATTCTTTTAAAACATTTGAATAACTCAAATTGAATATTAAAATTCTCTTGTTTCGAAGGAATATAATATCACATCCAGCACGTTAGAACATGATTCTTTAAACCTTCGAAGCCACGATCAATTCTTGATTTCCAAAAGCTCATACATTGAAAATTACAAAGGATATTCGATTATTTGGTCCAACGAAAAATCGAAACCCAACACGTTAGGGCACGATTTCTCAGATTTCCAAACATAGAACATTGCCTTTATTTTTAGAAATCCTTATCTCGAGATACAAAATGTCATATCCAGTGAGTTAGGACACAACACCTCGAATTCCTGAGAATAAGCTTTTATTTGAAACTTATGCGTTTTGATGAAAAAGGGGTACTCGGTTACTTAGATCACTGAGGAAAATTGGAACCCAGAAGTTAGGGCACAATCTTCTCGAAGATGCCAAATACCGGTATTGCCTATTTTGAAAACTTTTGAATAAAATGATTTTAAACTTAACGATATTAAAATACGACCTTTTAAACGAATAAATGCGATGGAATAATAATTTACAACGCAAAGTAATAATTTATAAACAAAATGTTATAATAATGAATCACAAATAACAAATAAATACAAAGTAAGAAATCTAAAATAAAATATATCTAACAAATTACTAAAAAGAATAT